>NC_080046.1:30536034-30656870 GCF_012489685.1 Lotus japonicus | reverse complement strand
TAGGTCAACCTTAGCCCTAGGATTCTCATTCAACCTTAGTAAAATTCACTTGTTAACCGTAATATGCATCATCAAAATCCATAACAAAGTTTCATCCACTCTTAAGCTCTAAGAAACTTGTCCAAACATAACAACTTCAAGTATTCATCTTAACACCAACACCCTCCTTTTGGGACTCAACCACCATCTCGTCAATCAACTTCTTAATCTCCCAATCAAATTCTGACAAACTTTGAGTCCTTCACACCTTAGACAGACATTCATAGATTTAAAACCTAAACCTTCTCCAAGTTTGGTCCTCTAATGTCCTTTAATCCTTCAATACTTCTTAAATGAATATCCGTTTCTTAAAAACTATCACTCCTTCACTTACCCAAACGACCTGACCAGTGTCGTCATGCTTTCACATCCACAACTTATTATGCTAACATCATTCAAATCATATCACATGGCTCATTATGTCTGCAACCTCATGATCAACATCAATCGATCACCAACTTATAACCAACCTTATGACCCTACACAACCCAAGATTCATTTACTTCAAGATCACTCTTATATTATACCTCAATGGTCTTAACCCGAAACCCATCTCCAGGTCTTCATTCTTCTAAGATTCAACTCCTATTGTCACAGCTACAACTGTAAGATCTCTTACTCGTATGCGATTCTCGACTCTCAAGATTCAATCTTAACCCTAAGATTTCAATCCAACTTAGTAAATCTCACTTAGTAATCTCAGCATATTTCCTTGGAATCCATATCACCAACCTCAAGTATTCAACTTATGCTAAAACTTTCTTTCTCCAACTTAATCATTAATTCAACACTTTTCAAGCGAAAATTCATCTCTTAAGACTATAATGTCTCCACATATTAATCCAACGCTTAGCAAAACTTATTCCTCGAACTCGACTATAACAATCTAGTTCAGAGTTAATTCTTCTCAATCTCGCTACCATCAAACAATCATCTATAACCGGATATTAAATCCAACCTATCTAATCTCTAATAATCCCACGTCAGAAATCACATAACCTATGACTTCATAACTTCCGAGAAAATACTTAAAGATTTTCCAACATCAATTCTATTGGCTTAGTCTACCTCTACTTGGAGTAATCACACGAACTAACCAATCAATGTCTATACGAAAATCATCAACTTCCAAAGGTTCAAATCTTAATCTTGTACAATCAAATGCTTAACACGAACTTTCCTCCCAAATCCGACTAATCCTCAATCAATTCAAATTCATCTTACCCGTCCTTCTATCAAAGTCCATAACCAGCTGTGATTCCGAATATCACCCCCTCAATATTAGGTTGATCAGGCCTAATACATCGAAGGTGGAAATTTAGAAAAACCCACTGGAACAGACAATGAGTTCCTGACATCCAGTAACCACAAATATCCTGATATCAAGTTCCTAACGATTCTGCTACGGAACCACACACCCTCAATCCATGTAAAAGATTAATCCTTCCTCGTCAATTGAGTCAAAGGTCCAACAATCTTGGCAAATCCCTCAATGAAGCGTCTATAATATCCAGCTAAATCCACAGAACTTCTGATCTCTGTCACCATCTTCGGTTGCTCCCAAGCCAAAACAGTCTCCACTTTCGCTGGATCCACAGCTATGCCCTCCTTCGAGATAGCATGGCCTAAGAAATTGACTTCCTCCAGCCAGAATTCACACTTGGAAGGGTTCTCATACAGCTTTTTCTCTCTCAACAATTGTAAAACTTGGCGCAAATGTCCTTCATGTTTATTCGCGTCCTTCGAATAGATCAATATGTCCTCAATAAACACCACCACACGCCGATCTAAGAACTCCTGAAAGATGCGGTTCATGTAATCCATGAAAACAGCAGGTACATTCGTCACTCCAAACGGCATCACTAGGTACTCGTAGTGTCCTTAACGTGTCCTGAAAGCAGTCTTCGGTATATCCTCAATCTTCACTCTGATCCGACGATAGCCTGACCTCAAATCTATCTTGGAAAATACGGTAGCCCCTCGTAGTTGGTCCATCAAATCATCTATCCTCGGCAACGGGTATCTGTTCTTGATCGTTGCCTTGTTCAATTGTCGATAATCCACCCACGATCTCGACCTTCCGTCCTTCTTCTTGACTAAAAGCACTGGCGCTCCCCATGGTGAAACACTCGGTCGAATGAATCCCTTTTGCCGAAAGATCCTCTAACGACTCCGCTTCAAAACTAAACGCCCTAAAATCCTACGATTCGTACCCATAAGGAATTTCCCTGAGATCCTAGCTTCCTTATCAACGCCTCGGTAAAACAACTCCCTAGCTCCGCGTGCTATTCTAGATCTCGTGTAACCTCTATAGTTAAATCACGAGCAACTTCGAATAAGGTCCTACTAGGGATAATAATCATAGGATCATAGTCTAAGTAGTAAATACAAGTTAGGCGCGTCACACTCGCTTGAATATAAAAGAGTAAGTTATTCTAGAATACGAGAACAGTTAAAATATTACCATCGTTCCCACGTTCTTCCTCGTTCGACTCCTCAACTCTTGCTCCTCCCTTGATATGAATCCTTTCCTCTGTAGCAAGTTGTTTTCCTTTCCCAACATTCCCTGATGATTCGCCCCTGAGTGCCTTGCAATCTTGGGAGAAATGTCCCGGTTGGTTGCAATTGAAGCATAGACTTTCTTTGGTCTTGCAGTTCACAGCTAGATGCCCCTCTCGGTTACACTTGAAGCATCTCCGTCCAATCACTGAGCATTTGTTAGCAAAATGCCCAAACTTTCTGCAACGAGTACATGTCACTCCTTTGTCACCAACTGGCTTCCCCCCCAGTATCAGCAGTCGTCGGTTTGTACTCTCTTGAGATAAGATTTCTTCCCTCGGAACGCTGATATGGTCCCCACTTATGGTAACTCTTCCTTCCGTTGTAGCCTTGGGAACCTGACCTCATTGGTCCCCCAGCTCCAGTTCGGTTCATTCCTCTTTGTTGATACATTGCTGTCGCCATCAGTCGTTGATGATGCTCACGTGTAGCCTCCGCCATCCGGTTAAGATCCACCATCCTATATCCCATCGAACGTCCGATTAGTACTAACCATACGGTAGCACTAGACAAACCACTCAATCCGATTGAGTAGTAACGCAAGCAATTAGAGCGAAAATCGCTCTGCAGACAATCAATTTTCACTCTTTGCAGAGTCAAACAACCTAGCACAGAAGACCTATTCCCCAAAGACTCCCAAAAGACTCGACTAAGCTCTGATACCACAATGTAACACCCCGATTTCCAGGTGTCACTTTAGTAACCAAAAATAGACTTTACGCTGAAAACAGGTAATTTTTTTCGTTTGATACCTTTTAAATCAAGCAATAGAAAATAAAGACAAAACCCAACCAACACACAAATATTTACACATGTACAGCCTCAGCTGCACTCCCATGTCACGCGCACTCGCAGTGACTCCAAAGTAGTGTGCCCGTAGGCAAATAGTTACAGATCCAGAAGTGTGAGTGAAAAGGTTATAATTACAATCCACTGGGAGAAAGTCGGCCTCAAAATGGCCTAAGCAAAGACTCCTATAGTCCGACTGACTCACTGTGATCCCTCAATAAGAGAACCACACAAAAGCCATGCGTCGGGAACCTACCCCGTCCCAAAAGCAAAACGAATCAGAGCTCTACACAAATATGACGCCTGCCTAACTCTACCAACCCATAACTGCTCACACATCCGAGTCCTCGGCGAACTGAAGACGGCAAGTTGAAGCTCAGCTCCATGCGTCGTAGAACTTCTTTCGTCAGATGTTCACACTCGTCAGTCCGGTCCTCCATGACCCTTCCCCGGTACGTCGCTCGATGACCCACAACATCGATCACCCAAGCGGTGGGGGCATCCCGATCCACAAGCTCATATCTGATCCCCCCCGAGGGAGAGACCATCGAACACCAGTCGGCCATCGACATCTGGCAGCAGGCCGACCGCCCAAACACAAACATACAAACAAAGCCAAGGCGCTAGGGTCAACTCACAGCAATAAGTAGATATACACTCAACATGTGATATGGGGTATAGATATATGTTGATATATATACATATAAACAATCCTAGCATGTTATGGCTCTAACATTGCTTCAATAAACAAACAGCACACAATCTCAGTCAGCATGAATGTATGCGTGAAATGCACAATATGTATCCGGATTTGTGACGCGTTCCCGTTCGCCACAAGTGAAGCATTTTCACTATGGATGGACCATTCCCGTTATCCATCCTGGATGAAATCCATCCTGGATGAACCATTCCCGTTATTCATCCTTGGTGAACCATTCCCGTTATTCACCGAATGATGAACCATTCCCGTTATTCATCATTAATGCAAGGTGAACCATTCCCGTTATTCACCATGATATGCACAGGTGAACCATTCCCGTTATTCACCCGATTGAATGCAACGTGGTTAGCCAAACAACGAATCGTCCTTACCACGAAAGTGTTTAGCTCACAACCCAATCTCAACAAACCCATGAGTTAGTGTCGGTCAATACAACACAACTCGGAGTAAGTGTCGGTCAATACAACACAACTCCACCCACAGAATACACAAGGGTCTAGTGTCGGTCAATACAACACAGCCCAAACAACAAGAGCACTAGGTGTCGGTCAATACAACACGGCTCCACAACACTCCCCAAGAGTACTAGAGTACTCGGTGACTTTCAATCATCACCATAGCTCACCTTAGTGGCTTCCCCCAATTCCGATAACTCTCCAAACCCACAACAAAGTCGACTTTTCCCCGTCTTTCGTAAATATTTTCCCCTTCAGTTCTCCTATGCTTAAACGTTAATAAAAATTGTTTCAATTCGAATTAGTCAAGTTATGAGTTTATTTCTCAAAGTCTAAGTTTCCCAAGTCTTTAGATTTTCAAAGCTCTATCATTCTAAGTTTTCAAAGATCAACCACCCAAAATACATTTCCCGGGGAAAGTCTAAGAATTCCAACATATGGCTAAGTCTCAAACCCCACATTTGGACTTGCCTAGGGTTGTTCATCCAACCCGAAATATCAAAGATCACCAGATCAATGAATCTCCACTCCGAAATTGCGTCAAAACGCTCAATCCAACAAAAGCACAACATCACAAGTATGGAAAAGCATCATAACATCAACTCATCATCAAAAACAACATCAGATAAAACATAAGTCGAATTTATCGACGCCTATCATGCAGTCATAGCTAATATATAGTAAGTTGCCCTAACCTCGAGCTGATCCAGCTTCGCAAATCAAATCTCCTTCACAGGAATGCCTTGAAACTTCCAAAGTTCCTTCAACTGAACCTCGGAGGAAAAACAAAGCAGAATCCACACAAAATCGATTAGTTCGATCGCAATACAATACATAAACGATAGACAAAGCATCAAAGCTTCAGAATACGACAAACAGGTACGAAAGGACAAGTTTTCGAAAACGAAAAACTCCCCTCCCCTTAGGAAAAACCCACGGCCAAAAGGAGAAAAGGGCTTCGGCTCTTTTTCTTCGATCAAATCAGTTTACAAGGTAGTTTTAGGGTAAAACTAAGGCAAAGAAACTGTCAGAACAATTTTCGGACAATCGGGCCGAAATACGACTACGCAGGGGCATTTTGGTCCAAAATAAAGGCTCAAAACTTCAAAGTTATCAGTTCTGAAAACAAATTTGACAGCAACGATCCTCATGATATCCGTGACAACAAATCCTAAAGGCACGAAGTCATATTAAGTCTTTTCGACAATAAAGTTTCGAAATGTGAGACAAAAAGAGTTTTGAGTCAATTTTTCAGATCCTGGACAACTGAATCGCAATCAGAGTTTACTGACAGAGGTTTTAGACTCAGGGGAACATAAGGAACATAACCCAAGCGAGAAATCAGAGAAATCGGACAATTTTAGAAAAAGCTCAAAACTTAGAGCACAGAAACGACTTCAGAAACTCAGCAGAAACAGAAATCAGAGGCAGGATTCATGATAGTTACCTCGATACCTAGAAGTAGGGACGAACTGCACGAAGATTGGTCAAGTTTTCGCGGAAATCCCCTCCCCCCTTGCTCCCCACGAAATCAGCCACAAATGGAAAGAAAATGAGAGGATTTTGCTTTTTCGCGCTATTTATAGGCGGGTGAAATCGCGGGAAAATGAAAATTTCGCGATTCCGATTTTTGCAGCACGATCACCGAGAAATTCTAAGAGAGATTCTGGCGTCGGAATTCCAGAACTCAAAACAAATATCTAGGATTTGGGAAAAACGATATCGAAAAACTCAAAAGCGGTGTCGGTTAATCTGCCCCGAAAAACTACTTTTTGCTGTGATGCTCAAACGACAAAACTTCCAACTGAAGAAAGATTGGAAACGTCGAAACAAGTCTGGCAACGCGGACGGAATCTTCGTTAGAAGTCCCGAATAGAAAAAGTATTCATCCATTGCTCGAAAATAGGGTTTCGAAGCAAAGAAATTAGCGTCGGCGGACATCCGAAAAGTGAAACCTATCGTGCGTACAGTCCAGAGTTCCGAAATGAAACGCTGGTCGATGGAAAAATAAAAAGAATCTTTAAATTTTCCGAGAGTTCGAAATCTCACTCAAAACGTTGCTTTAAGAGCGAAATAGCCTATTCTGGACACGCTTGCCATAAGGCAGGTGTGCAGACGACTCGCACTAACTCCGAAAACAGCTACGCAACATTCCTCAAGCAATTCCTGAACTTTCTTCTTCATTAATCTTTCTCAAATGTCAAACTCCTGTCACGCTTACACTATTTCTACGTGTGAGTCGGAAACTTAACTTGTTCTGAAAATCCAGGTCTTACATGGAAGGCTTGGAAAACTCAACATTCCAAGTGAAATTGGCCAAGTTTCACGAGAAAAGCTTGGAAATCTCAGGATTCCACGTGAAAAGCCAAGGTTCACGTGGAAAGCTTGGAAATCTCAACATTCCACGTGCAATTGCCAAGGTTTCACGTGGAAAACTCACGTTTCCACGTGAAATAGCCCAGTTTTCTCGTGGAAAGCCTGGAAAACTCAACATTCCAAGTGAAATTGGCCAAGTTTCACGAGAAAAGCTTGGAAATCTCAGGATTCCACGTGAAATAGCCAAGGTTTCACGTGGAAAACTCGGAAATCTCAACCTTCCACGTGAAATTGCCAAGGTTTCACGTGGAAAACTCACGTTTCCACGTGAAATGGCCCAGGTTTCACGTGGAAAGCTTGGAAAACTCAACATTCCACGTGAAATTGGCCAAGTTTCACGAGAAAAGCTTGGAAATCTCAGGATTCCACGTGAAAAGCCATGGTTTCACGTGGAAATTTCCACGTGAAATAGCCCAGGTTTCACGTGGAAAGCTTGGAAAACTCAACATTCCACTTGAAATTGGCCAAGTTTCACGTGGAAAGCTTGGCAAACTCAAGTTTCCACGTGAAATAGCCTAGGTGACACGTGGAAAGCTCGGAAATCTCAACATTCCACATGAAATTGGCCAAATTTCACGTGAAAAGCTTGGAAATCTCAGGATTCCACGTGAAAAGCCAAGGTTTCACGTGGAAAGCTCTGAAATCCCAACATTCCACTTGAAAGTGACAAGGTTTCACGTGGAAAACTCAAGTTTTGCACGTGGAAAACTCAAGTTTCCACGTGAAATAGCCCAGGTTTCACGTGGAAAGCTTGGAAATCTCAGGATTTCACGTGAAATTGACAAGGTGTCACGTGGAAAACTCAAGTTTCCACGTGAAATAGCCCAGGTTTCACGTGGAAAGCTTGGAAAACTAAACATTCCACGTGAAATTGGCCAAGTTTCACGTGGAAAGCTTGGAAATATCAGGATTCCACGTGAAAAGCCAAGGTTTCACGTGGAAAGCTAGGAAATCTCATTATTCCACGTGAAATTGCAAAGGTTTCACGTGGAAAACTCAAGTTTCCAGGTGAAATAACCCAGGATTCACGTGGAAAGCTTGGAAAACTAAACATTCCACGTGAAATTGGCCAAGTTTCACGTGGAAAGCTTGGAAATATCAGGATTCCACGTCAAAGCCAAGGTTTCACGTGGAAAGCTAGGAAATCTCAACATTCCACGTGAAATTGCAAAGGTTTCACGTGAAAATCTTGGAAATCTCAGGATTCCACGTGAAAAGCCAAGGTTCCACGTGGAAAGCTCGGAAATCTCAACATTCCACGTGAAAGTAACAAGGTTTCACGTGGAAAACTCAAGTTTCCACGTGAAATTGCCCAAGTTTCACGTGGAAAACTTGGAAAACTAAACATTCCACGTGAAATTGGCCAAGTTTCACGTGGAAAGCATGGAAATCTCAGGATTCCACGTGAAAGGTCAAGGTTTCACGTGGAAAGCTAGGAAATCTCAACATTCCACGTGACATTGCCAAGGTTTCACGTGGAAAACTCACGTTTCCACGTGAAATAGCCCAGGTTTCACGTGGAAATCTTGGAAAATTCAACATTCCAAGTGAAATTGGCCAAGTTTCACTTGAAAAGCTTGGAAATCTCAGGATTCCACGTGAATAGCCAAGGTTTCACGTGGAAAGCTCGGAAATCTCAACCTTCCACGTGAAATTGCCAAGGTCTCACGTGGAAAGCTCACGTTTCCACGTGAAATAGCCCAGGTTTCACGTGGAAAGCTTGGAAAACTCAACATTCCACGTGAAATTAGCCAAGTTTCACGTGGAAAGCTTGTCAAACTCAAGTTTCCACGTCAAATAGCCCAGGTTACACGTGGAAAGCTCGGAAATCTCAACATTCCACGTGAAAGTGACAAGGTTTCACGTGTAAAACTCAAGTTTCCACGTGAAATAGCCTAGGTTTCACGTGGAAAGCTTGGAAATCTCAGGATTCCACGTGAAAAGCCAAGCTTTCACGTGGAAAACTCCAGTTTCCACGTGAAATAGCCTAGGTTACACGTGGAAGGCTTGGAAAACTCAACATTCCAAGTGAAATTGGCCAAGTTTCACGAGAAAAGCTTGGAAATCTCAGGATTCCACGTCAAAAGCCAAGGTTCACGTGGAAAGCTTGGAAATCTCAACATTCCACGTGAAATTGCCAAGGTTTCACGTGGAAAACTCACGTTTCCACGTGAAATAGCCCAGGTTTCTCGTGGAAAGCTTGGAAAACTCAACATTCCACGTGAAATTGGCCAAGTTTCACGTGGAAAGCTTGGAAATCTCAGGATTCCACGTGAAAAGCCAAGGTTTCACGTGGAAAACTCACGTTTCCACGTGAAATAGCCAAGGTTTCACGTGGAAAGCTTGGAAAACTCAACATTCCACGTGAAATTGGCCAAGTTTCACGTGGAAAGCTTGTCAAACTCAAGTTTCCACGTCAAATAGCCCAGGTTACTCGTGGAAAGCTCGGAAATCTCAACATTCCACGTGAAAGTGACAAGGTTTCACGTGGAAAACTCAAGTTTCCACGTGAAATAGCCTAGGTTTCACGTGGAAAGCTTGGAAATCTCAGGTTTCCACGTGAAAAGCCAAGCTTTCACGTAGAAAACTTAAGTTTCCACGTGAAATAGCCCAGGTTACACGTGGAAGGCTTGGAAAACTCAACATTCCAAGTGAAATTGGTCAAGTTTCACGTGAAAAGCAGGATTCCACGTGAAAAGCCAAGGTTTCACGTGGAAAGCTAGGAAATCTCAACATTCCACGTGACATTGCCAAGGTTTCACGTGGAAAACTCACGTTTCCACGTGATATAGCCCAGGTTTCACGTGGAAATATTGGAAAACTCAACATTCCAAGTGAAATTGGCCAAGTTTCACGTGGAAAGCTTGGCAAACTCAAGTTTCCACGTGAAATAGCCCAGGTTACACGTGGAAATCTTGGAAAATTCAACATTCAAAGTGAAATTGGCCAAGTTTCACTTGAAAAGCTTGGAAATCTCAGGATTCCACGTGAATAGCCAAGGTTTTACGTGGAAAGCTCGGAAATCTCAACCTTCCACGTGAAATTGCCAAGGTCTCACGTGGAAAACTCACGTTTCTACGTGAGATAGCCCAGGTGTCACGTGGAAAGCTTGGAAAACTCAACATTCCACGTGAAATTGGCCAAGTTTCACGTGGAAAGCTTGTCAAACTCAAGTTTCCACGTCAAATAGCCCAGGTTACACGTGGAAAGCTCGGAAATCTCAACATTCCACAAGAAAGTGACAAGGTTTCACGTGAAATAGCCTAGGTTTCACGTGGAAAGCTTGGAAATCTCAGGATTCCACGTGAAAAGCCAAGCTTTCACGTGGAAAACTCAAGTTTCCACGTGAAACAGCCCAGGTTACACGTGGAAGGCTTGGAAAACTCAACATTCCAAGTGAAATTGGCCAAGTTTCACGAGAAAAGCTTGGAAATCTCAGGATTCCACGTGAAAAGCCATGGTTCACGTGGAAAGCTTGGAAAACTCAACATTCCACGTGAAATTGCCAAGGTTTCACGTGGAAAGCTCACGTTTCCACGTGAAATAGCCCAGGTTTCTCGTGGAAAGCTTGGAAAACTCAACATTCCACGTGAAAAGCTTGGCAAACTCAAGTTTCCACGTGAAATAGCCCAGGTAACACGTGGAAAGCTCGGAAATCTCAACATTCCACATGAAATTGGCCAAATTTCACGTGAAAAGCTTGGAAATCTCAGGATTCCACGTGAAAAGCCAAGGTTTCACGTGGAAAGCTAGGAAATCTCAACATTCCACGTGAAATTGCAAAGGTTTCACGTGAAAATCTTGGAAATCTCAGGATTCCACGTGAAAAGCCAAGGTTTCACGTGGAAAGCTCGGAAATCTCAACCTTCCACGTTAAATTGCCAAGGTTTCACGTGGAAAACTCACGTTTCCACGTGAAATAGCCCAGGTTTCACGTGGAAAGCTTGGAAAACTCAACATTCCACGTGAAATTGGCCAAGTTTCACGTGGAAAGCTTGTCAAACTCAAGTTTCCACGTCAAATAGCCCAGGTTACACGTGGAAAGCTCGGAAATCTCAACATTCAACGTGAAAGTGACAAGGTTTCACGTGGAAAACTAAGGTTTCCACGTGAAATAGCCTAGGTTTCACGTGGAAAGCTTGGAAATCTCAGGATTCCACGTGAAAAGCCAAGCTTTCACGTGGAAAACTCAAGTTTCCACGTGAAATAGCCTAGGTTACACGTGGAAGGCTTGGAAAACTCAACATTCCAAGTGAAATTGGCCAAGTTTCACGAGAAAAGCTTGGAAATCTCAGGATTCCACGTGAAAAGCCAAGGTTCACGTGGAAAGCTTGGAAATCTCAACATTCCACGTGCAATTGCCAAGGTTTCACGTGGAAAACTCACGTTTCCACGTGAAATAGCCCAGTTTTCTCGTGGAAAGCCTGGAAAACTCAACATTCCAAGTGAAATTGGCCAAGTTTCACGAGAAAAGCTTGGAAATCTCAGGATTCCACGTGAAAAGCCAAGGTTCACGTGGAAAGCTTGGAAAACTCAACATTCCACGTGAAATTGCCAAGGTTTCACGTGGAAAGCTCACGTTTCCACGTGAAATAGCCCAGGTTTCTCGTGGAAAGCTTGGAAAACTCAACATTCCACGTGAAAAGCTTGGCAAACTCAAGTTTCCACGTGAAATAGCCCAGGTAACACGTGGAAAGCTCGGAAATCTCAACATTCCACATGAAATTGGCCAAATTTCACGTGAAAAGCTTGGAAATCTCAGGATTCCACGTGAAAAGCCAAGGTTTCACGTGGAAAGCTAGGAAATCTCAACATTCCACGTGAAATTGCAAAGGTTTCACGTGAAAATCTTGGAAATCTCAGGATTCCACGTGAAAAGCCAAGGTTTCACGTGGAAAGCTCGGAAATCTCAACATTCCACGTGAAAGTGCAAGGTTTCACGTGGAAAACTCAAGTTTCCACGTGAAATAGCCCAGGTTTCACGTGGAAAACTTGGAAAACTAAACATTCCACGTGAAATTGGCCAAGTTTCACGTGGATAGCTTGGAAATATCAGGATTCCACGTGAAAAGCCAAGGTTTCACGTGAAAAGCTAGGAAATCTCAACATTCCACGTGACATTGCCAAGGTTTCACGTGGAAAACTCACGTTTCCACGTGAAATAGCCCAGGTTTCACGTGGAAATCTTGGAAAATTCAACATTCCAAGTGAAATTGGCCAAGTTTCACTTGAAAAGCTTGGAAATCTCAGGATTCCACGTGAATAGCCAAGGTTTCACGTGGAAAGCTCGGAAATCTCAACCTTCCACGTGAAATTGCCAAGGTTTCACGTGGAAAGCTCACGTTTCCACGTGAAATAGCCCAGGTTTCTCGTGGAAAGCTTGGAAAACTCAACATTCCACGTGAAATTGGCCAAGTTTCACGTGGAAAGCTTCGAAATCTCAGGATTCCACGTGAAAAGCCAAGGTTTCACGTGGAAAGCTCGGAAATCTCAACCTTCCACGTGAAATTGCCAAGGTTTCACGTGGAAAACTCACGTTTCCACGTGAAATAGCCCAGGTTTCACGTGGAAAGTTTGGAAAACTCAACATTCCACGTGAAATTGGCCAAGTTTCACGAGAAAAGCTTGGAAATCTCAGGTTTCCACGTCAAATAGCCCAGGTTACACGTGGAAAGCTCGGAAATCTCAACATTCCACGTGAAAGTGACAAGGTTTCACGTGGAAAACTAAGGTTTCCACGTGAAATAGCCTAGGTTTCACGTGGAAAGCTTGGAAATCTCAGGATTCCACGTGAAAAGCCAAGCTTTCACGTGGAAAACTCAAGTTTCCACGTGATATAGCCTAGGTTACACGTGGAAGGCTTGGAAAACTCAACATTCCAAGTGAAATTGGCCAAGTTTCACGAGAAAAGCTTGGAAATCTCAGGATTCCACGTGAAAAGCCAAGGTTCACGTGGAAAGCTTGGAAATCTCAATATTCCACGTGCAATTGCCAAGGTTTCACGTGGAAAACTCACGTTTCCACGTGAAATAGCCCAGGTTTCTCGTGGAAAGCTTGGAAAACTCAACATTCCAAGTGAAATTGGCCAAGTTTCACGAGAAAAGCTTGGAAATCTCAGGATTCCACGTGAAAAGCCAAGGTTCACGTGGAAAGCTTGGAAATCTCAACATTCCACGTGAAATTGCCAAGGTTTCACGTGGAAAGCTCACGTTTCCACGTGAAATAGCCCAGGTTTCTCGTGGAAAGCTTGGAAAACTCAACATTCCACGTGAAATTGGCCAAGTTTCACGTGGAAAGCTTGGAAATCTCAGGATTCCACGTGAAAAGCCAAGGTTTCACGTGGAAAACTCGGAAATCTCAACCTTCCACGTGAAATTGCCAAGGTTTCACGTGGAAAACTCACGTTTCCACGTGAAATGGCCCAGGTTTCACGTGTCAAGCTTGGAAAACTCAACATTCCACGTGAAATTGGCCAAGTTTCACGAGAAAAGCTTGGAAATCTCAGGATTCCACGTGAAAAGCCATGGTTTCACGTGGAAATTTCCACGTGAAATAGCCCAGGTTTCACGTGGAAAGCTTGGAAAACTCAACATTCCACTTGAAATTGGCCAAGTTTCACGTGGAAAGCTTGGCAAACTCAAGTTTCCACGTGAAATAGCCTAGGTAACACGTGGAAAGCTCGGAAATCTCAACATTCCACATGAAATTGGCCAAATTTCACGTGAAAAGCTTGGAAATCTCAGGATTCCACGTGAAAAGCCAAGGTTTCACGTGGAAAGCTCGGAAATCCCAACATTCCACTTGAAAGTGACAAGGTTTCACATGGAAAACTCAAGTTTTTCACGTGGAAAACTCAAGTTTCCACGTGAAATAGGCCAAGTTTCACGTGGAAAGCTTGGAAATATCAGGATTCCACGTGAAAAGCCAAGGTTTCACGTGGAAAGCTAGGAAATCTCATTATTCCACGTGAAATTGCAAAGGTTTCACGTGGAAAACTCAAGTTTCCAGGTGAAATAACCCAGGATTCACGTGGAAAGCTTGAAAAACTAAACATTCCACGTGAAATTGGCCAAGTTTCACGTGGAAAGCTTGGAAATATCAGGATTCCACGTGAAAAGCCAAGGTTCCACGTGGAAAGCTCGGAAATCTCAACATTCCACGTGAAAGTGACAAGGTTTCACGTGGAAAACTCAAGTTTCCACGTGAAATAGCCCAAGTTTCACGTGGAAAACTTGGAAAACTAAACATTCCACGTGAAATTGGCCAAGTTTCACGTGGAAAGCTAGGAAATCTCAGGATTCCACGTGAAAAGTCAAGGTTTCACGTGGAAAGCTAGGAAATCTCAACATTCCACGTGACATTGCCAAGGTTTCACGTGGAAAACTCACGTTTCCACGTGAAATAGCCCAGGTTTCACGTAAAAAATCTTGGAAAATTCAACATTCCAAGTGAAATTGGCCAAGTTTCACTTGAAAAGCTTGGAAATCTCAGGATTCCACGTGAATAGCCAAGGTTTCACGTGGAAAGCTCGGAAATCTCAACCTTCCACGTGAAATTGCCAAGGTCTCACGTGGAAAGCTCACGTTTCCACGTGAAATAGCCCAGGTTTCACGTGGAAAGCTTGGAAAACTCAACATTCCACGTGAAATTAGCCAAGTTTCACGTGGAAAGCTTGTCAAACTCAAGTTTCCACGTCAAATAGCCCAGGTTACACGTGGAAAGCTCGGAAATCTCAACATTCCACGTGAAAGTGACAAGGTTTCACGTGGAAAACTCAAGTTTCCACGTGAAATAGCCTAGGTTTCACGTGGAAAGCTTGGAAATCTCAGGATTCCACGTGAAAAGCCAAGCTTTCACGTGGAAAACTCCAGTTTCCACGTGAAATAGCCTAGGTTACACGTGGAAAGCTTGAAAAACTAAACATTCCACGTGAAATTGGCCAAGTTTCACGTGGAAAGCTTGGAAATATCAGGATTCCACGTGAAAAGCCAAGGTTCCACGTGGAAAGCTCGGAAATCTCAACATTCCACGTGAAAGTGACAAGGTTTCACGTGGAAAACTCAAGTTTCCACGTGAAATAGCCCAAGTTTCACGTGGAAAACTTGGAAAACTAAACATTCCACGTGAAATTGGCCAAGTTTCACGTGGAAAGCTTGGAAATCTCAGGATTCCACGTGAAAAGTCAAGGTTTCACGTGGAAAGCTAGGAAATCTCAACATTCCACGTGACATTGCCAAGGTTTCACGTGGAAAACTCACGTTTCCACGTGAAATAGCCCAGGTTTCACGTAAAAAATCTTGGAAAATTCAACATTCCAAGTGAAATTGGCCAAGTTTCACTTGAAAAGCTTGGAAATCTCAGGATTCCACGTGAATAGCCAAGGTTTCACGTGGAAAGCTCGGAAATCTCAACCTTCCACGTGAAATTGCCAAGGTCTCACGTGGAAAGCTCACGTTTCCACGTGAAATAGCCCAGGTTTCACGTGGAAAGCTTGGAAAACTCAACATTCCACGTGAAATTAGCCAAGTTTCACGTGGAAAGCTTGTCAAACTCAAGTTTCCACGTCAAATAGCCCAGGTTACACGTGGAAAGCTCGGAAATCTCAACATTCCACGTGAAAGTGACAAGGTTTCACGTGGAAAACTCAAGTTTCCACGTGAAATAGCCTAGGTTTCACGTGGAAAGCTTGGAAATCTCAGGATTCCACGTGAAAAGCCAAGCTTTCACGTGGAAAACTCCAGTTTCCACGTGAAATAGCCTAGGTTACACGTGGAAGGCTTGGAAAACTCAACATTCCAAGTGAAATTGGCCAAGTTTCACGAGAAAAGCTTGGAAATCTCAGGATTCCACGTGAAAAGCCAAGGTTCACGTGGAAAGCTTGGAAATCTCAACATTCCACGTGAAATTGCCAAGGTTTCACGTGGAAAACTCACGTTTCCACGTGAAATAGCCCAGGTTTCTCGTCGAAATCTTGGAAAACTCAACATTCCACGTGAAATTGGCCAAGTTTCACGTGGAAAGCTTGGAAATCTCAGGATTCCACGTGAAAAGCCAAGGTTTCACGTGGAAAGCTCGGAAATCTCAACCTTCCACGTGAAATTGCCAAGGTTTCACGTGGAAAACTCACGTTTCCACGTGAAATAGCCCAGGTTTCACGTGGAAAGTTTGGAAAACTCAACATTCCACGTGAAATTGGCCAAGTTTCACGTGGAAAGCTTGTCAAACTCAAGTTTCCACGTCAAATAGCCCAGGTTACACGTGGAAAGCTCAGAAATCTCAACATTCCACGTGAAAGTGACAAGGTTTCACGTGGAAAACTAAGGTTTCCACGTGAAAGAGCCTAGGTTTCACGTGGAAAGCTTGGAAATCTCAGGATTCCACGTGAAAAGCCAAGCTTTCACGTGGAAAACTCCAGTTTCCACGTGAAATAGCCTAGGTTACACGTGGAAAGCTTGAAAAACTAAACATTCCACGTGAAATTGGCCAAGTTTCACGTGGAAAGCTTGGAAATATCAGGATTCCACGTGAAAAGCCAAGGTTCCACGTGGAAAGCTCGGAAATCTCAACATTCCACGTGAAAGTGACAAGGTTTCACGTGGAAAACTCAAGTTTCCACGTGAAATAGCCCAAGTTTCACGTGGAAAACTTGGAAAACTAAACATTCCACGTGAAATTGGCCAAGTTTCACGTGGAAAGCTTGGAAATCTCAGGATTCCACGTGAAAAGTCAAGGTTTCACGTGGAAAGCTAGGAAATCTCAACATTCCACGTGACATTGCCAAGGTTTCACGTGGAAAACTCACGTTTCCACGTGAAATAGCCCAGGTTTCACGTAAAAAATCTTGGAAAATTCAACATTCCAAGTGAAATTGGCCAAGTTTCACTTGAAAAGCTTGGAAATCTCAGGATTCCACGTGAATAGCCAAGGTTTCACGTGGAAAGCTCGGAAATCTCAACCTTCCACGTGAAATTGCCAAGGTCTCACGTGGAAAGCTCACGTTTCCACGTGAAATAGCCCAGGTTTCACGTGGAAAGCTTGGAAAACTCAACATTCCACGTGAAATTAGCCAAGTTTCACGTGGAAAGCTTGTCAAACTCAAGTTTCCACGTCAAATAGCCCAGGTTACACGTGGAAAGCTCGGAAATCTCAACATTCCACGTGAAAGTGACAAGGTTTCACGTGGAAAACTCAAGTTTCCACGTGAAATAGCCTAGGTTTCACGTGGAAAGCTTGGAAATCTCAGGATTCCACGTGAAAAGCCAAGCTTTCACGTGGAAAACTCCAGTTTCCACGTGAAATAGCCTAGGTTACACGTGGAAGGCTTGGAAAACTCAACATTCCAAGTGAAATTGGCCAAGTTTCACGAGAAAAGCTTGGAAATCTCAGGATTCCACGTGAAAAGCCAAGGTTCACGTGGAAAGCTTGGAAATCTCAACATTCCACGTGAAATTGCCAAGGTTTCACGTGGAAAACTCACGTTTCCACGTGAAATAGCCCAGGTTTCTCGTCGAAATCTTGGAAAACTCAACATTCCACGTGAAATTGGCCAAGTTTCACGTGGAAAGCTTGGAAATCTCAGGATTCCACGTGAAAAGCCAAGGTTTCACGTGGAAAGCTCGGAAATCTCAACCTTCCACGTGAAATTGCCAAGGTTTCACGTGGAAAACTCACGTTTCCACGTGAAATAGCCCAGGTTTCACGTGGAAAGTTTGGAAAACTCAACATTCCACGTGAAATTGGCCAAGTTTCACGTGGAAAGCTTGTCAAACTCAAGTTTCCACGTCAAATAGCCCAGGTTACACGTGGAAAGCTCAGAAATCTCAACATTCCACGTGAAAGTGACAAGGTTTCACGTGGAAAACTAAGGTTTCCACGTGAAAGAGCCTAGGTTTCACGTGGAAAGCTTGGAAATCTCAGGATTCCACGTGAAAAGCCAAGCTTTCACGTGGAAAACTCAAGTTTCCACGTGAAATAGCCTAGGTTACACGTGGAAGGCTTGGAAAACTCAACATTCCAAGTGAAATTGGCCAAGTTTCACGAGAAAAGCTTGGAAATCTCAGGATTCCACGTGAAAAGCCAAGGTTCACGTGGAAAGCTTGGAAATCTCAACATTCCACGTGCAATTGCCAAGGTTTCACGTGGAAAACTCACGTTTCCACGTGAAATAGCCCAGGTTTCTCGTGGAAAGCTTGGAAAACTCAACATTCCAAGTGAAATTGGCCAAGTTTCACGAGAAAAGCTTGGAAATCTCAGGATTCCACGTGAAAAGCCAAGGTTCACGTGGAAAGCTTGGAAATCTCAACACTCCACGTGAAATTGCTAAGGTTTCACGTGGAAAGCTCACGTTTCCACGTGAAATAGCCCAGGTTTCTCGTGGAAAGCTTGGAAAACTCAACATTCCACGTGAAATTGGCCAAGTTTCACGTGGAAAGCTTGGAAATCTCAGGATTCCACGTGAAAAGCCAAGGTTTCACGTGGAAAACTCGGAAATCTCAACCTTCCACGTGAAATTGCCAAGGTTTCACGTGGAAAACTCACGTTTCCACGTGAAATGGCCCAGGTTTCACGTGGAAAGCTTGGAAAACTCAACATTCCACGTGAAATTGACCAAGTTTCACGAGAAAAGCTTGGAAATCTCAGGATTCCACGTGAAAAGCCATGGTTTCACGTGGAAATTTCCACGTGAAATAGCCCAGGTTTCACGTGGAAAGCTTGGAAAACTCAACATTCCACTTGAAATTGGCCAAGTTTCACGTGGAAAGCTTGGCAAACTCAAGTTTCCACGTGAAATAGCCTAGGTAACACGTGGAAAGCTCGGAAATCTCAACATTCCACATGAAATTGGCCAAATTTCACGTGAAAAGCTTGGAAATCTCAGGATTCCACGTGAAAAGCCAAGGTTTCACGTGGAAAGCTCGGAAATCTCAACATTCCACTTGAAAGTGACAAGGTTTCACGTGGAAAACTCAAGTTTGCACGTGAAATAGCCCAGGTTTCACGTGGAAAGCTTGGAAATCTCAGGATTTCACGTGAAATTGACAAGGTGTCACGTGGAAAACTCAAGTTTCCACGTGAAATAGCCCAGGTTTCACGTGGAAAGCTTGGAAAACTAAACATTCCACGTGAAATTGGCCAAGTTTCACGTGGAAAGCTTGGAAATATCAGGATTCCACGTGAAAAGCCAAGGTTTCACGTGGAAAGCTAGGAAATCTCATTATTCCACGTGAAATTGCAAAGGTTTCACGTGGAAAACTCAAGTTTCCAGGTGAAATAACCCAGGATTCACGTGGAAAGCTTGGAAAACTAAACATTCCACGTGAAATTGGCCAAGTTTCACGTGGAAAGCTTGGAAATATCAGGATTCCACGTCAAAGCGAAGGTTTCACGTGGAAAGCTAGGAAATCTCAACATTCCACGTGAAATTGCAAAGGTTTCACGTGAAAATCTTGGAAATCTCAGGATTCCACGTGAAAAGCCAAGGTTTCACGTGGAAAGCTCGGAAATCTCAACTTTCCACGTGAAAGTGACAAGGTTTCACGTGGAAAACTCAAGTTTCCACGTGAAATAGCCCAAGTTTCACGTGGAAAGCTTGGAAATCTCAGGATTCCACGTGAAAAGCCAAGGTTTCACGTGGAAAGCTAGGAAATCTCAACATTCCACGTGACATTGCCAAGGTTTCACGTGGAAAACTCACGTTTCCACGTGAAATAGCCCAGGTTTCACGTGGAAATCTTGGAAAATTCAACATTCCATGTGAAATTGGCCAAGTTTCACTTGAAAAGCTTGGAAATCTCAGGATTCCACGTGAATAGCCAAGGTTTCACGTGGAAAGCTCGGAAATCTCAACCTTCCACGTGAAATTGCCAAGGTCTCACGTGGAAAGCTCACGTTTCCACATGAAATAGCCCAGGTTTCACGTGGAAAGCTTGGAAAACTCAACATTCCACGTGAAATTAGCCAAGTTTCACGTGGAAAGCTTGTCAAACTCAAGTTTCCACGTCAAATAGCCCAGGTTACACGTGGAAAGCTCGGAAATCTCAACATTCCACGTGAAAGTGACAAGGTTTCACGTGGAAAACTCAAGTTTCCACGTGAAATAACCTAGGTTTCACGTGGAAAGCTTGGAAATCTCAGGATTCCACGTGAAAAGCCAAGCTTTCACGTGGAAAACTCCAATTTCCACGTGAAATAGCCTAGGTTACACGTGGAAGGCTTGGAAAACTCAACATTCCAAGTGAAATTGGCCAAGTTTCACGAGAAAAGCTTGGAAATCTCAGGATTCCACGTGAAAAGCCAAGGTTCACGTGGAAAGCTTGGAAATCTCAACATTCCACGTGAAATTGCCAAGGTTTCACGTGGAAAACTCACGTTTCCACGTGAAATAGCCCAGGTTTCTCGTGGAAAGCTTGGAAAACTCAACATTCCACGTGAAATTGGCCAAGTTTCACGTGGAAAGCTTGGAAATCTCAGGATTCCACGTGAAAAGCCAAGGTTTCACGTGGAAAGCTCGGAAATCTCAACCTTCCACGTGAAATTGCCAAGGTTTCACGTGGAAAACTCACGTTTCCACGTGAAATAGCCCAGGTTTCACGTGGAAAGTTTGGAAAACTCAACATTCCACGTGAAATTGGCCAAGTTTCACGTGGAAAGCTTGTCAAACTCAAGTTTCCACGTCAAATAGCCCAGGTTACACGTGGAAAGCTCGGAAATCTCAACATTCCACGTGAAAGTGACAAGGTTTCACGTGGAAAACTCAAGTTTCCACGTGAAATAGCCTAGGTTTCACGTGGAAAGCTTGGAAATCTCAGGATTCCACGTGAAAAGCCAAGCTTTCACGTGGAAAACTCCAGTTTCCACGTGAAATAGCCTAGGTTACACGTGGAAGGCTTGGAAAACTCAACATTCCAAGTGAAATTGGCCAAGTTTCACTTGAAAAGCTTAGAAATCTCAGGATTCCACGTGAATAGCTAAGGTTTCACGTGGAAAGCTCGGAAATCTCAACCTTCCACGTGAAATTGCCAAGGTCTCACGTGGAAAGCTCACGTTTCCACGTGAAATAGCCCAGGTTTCACGTGGAAAGCTTGGAAAACTCAACATTCCACTTGAAATTAGCCAAGTTTCACGTGGAAAGCTTGTCAAACTCAAGTTTCCACGTCAAATAGCCCAGGTTACACGTGGAAAGCTCGGAAATCTCAACATTCCACGTGAAAGTGACAAGGTTTCACGTGGAAAACTCAAGTTTCCACGTGAAATAGCCTAGGTTTCACGTGGAAAGCTTGGAAATCTCAGGATTCCACGTGAAAAGCCAAGCTTTCACGTGGAAAACTCCAGTTTCCACGTGAAATAACCTAGGTTACACGTGGAAGGCTTGGAAAACTCAACATTCCAAGTGAAATTGGCCAAGTTTCACGAGAAAAGCTCGGAAATCTCAGGATTCCACGTGAAAAGCCAAGGTTCAAGTGGAAAGCTTGGAAATCTCAACATTCCACGTGAAATTGCCAAGGTTTCACGTGGAAAACTCACGTTTCCACGTGAAATAGCCCAGGTTTCTCGTGGAAAGCTTGGAAAACTCAACATTCCACGTGAAATTGGCCAAGTTTCACGTGGAAAGCTTGGAAATCTCAGGATTCCACGTGAAAAGCCAAGGTTCACGTGGAAAGCTTGGAAATCTCAACCTTCCACGTGAAATTGCCAAGGTTTCACGTGGAAAACTCACGTTTCCACGTGAAATAGCCCAGGTTTCAAGTGGAAAGTTTGGAAAACTCAACATTCCACGTGAAATTGGCCAAGTTTCACGTGGAAAGCTTGTCAAACTCAAGTTTCCACGTCAAATAGCCCAGGTTACACGTGGAAAGCTCGGAAATCTCAACATTCCACGTGAAAGTGACAAGGTTTCATGTGGAAAACTAAGGTTTCCACGTGAAATAGCCTAGGTTTCACGTGGAAAGCTTGGAAATCTCAGGATTCCACGTGAAAAGCCAAGCTTTCACGTGGAAAACTCAAGTTTCCACGTGAAATAGCCTAGGTTACACGTGGAAGGCTTAGAAAACTCAACATTCCAAGTGAAATTGGCCAAGTTTCACGAGAAAAGCTTGGAAATCTCAGGATTCCACGTGAAAAGCCAAGGTTCACGTGGAAAGCTTGGAAATCTCAACATTCCACGTGCAATTGCCAAGGTTTCACGTGGAAAACTCACGTTTCCACGTGAAATAGCCCAGGTTTCTCGTGGAAAGCTTGGAAAACTCAACATTCCAAGTGAAATTGGCCAAGTTTCACGAGAAAAGCTTGGAAATCTCAGGATTCCACGTGAAAAGCCAAGGTTCACGTGGAAAGCTTGGAAATCTCAACATTCCACGTGAAATTGCTAAGGTTTCACGTGGAAAGCTCACGTTTCCACGTGAAATAGCCCAGGTTTCTCGTGGAAAGCTTGGAAAACTCAACATTCCACGTGAAATTGGCCAAGTTTCACGTGGAAAGCTTGGAAATCTCAGGATTCCACGTGAAAAGCCAAGGTTTCACGTGGAAAACTCGGAAATCTCAACCTTCCACGTGAAATTGCCAAGGTTTCACGTGGGAAACTCACGTTTCCACGTGAAATGGCCCAGGTTTCACGTGGAAAGCTTGGAAAACTCAACATTCCACGTGAAATTGGCCAAGTTTCACGAGAAAAGCTTGGAAATCTCAGGATTCCACGTGAAAAGCCATGGTTTCACGTGGAAATTTCCACGTGAAATAGCCCAGGTTTCACGTGGAAAGCTTGGAAAACTCAACATTCCACGTGAAATTGGCCAAGTTTCACGTGGAAAGCTTGTCAAACTCAAGTTTCCACGTCAAATAGCCCAGGTTACACGTGGAAAGCTCGGAAATCTCAACATTCCACGTGAAAGTGACAAGGTTTCACGTGGAAAACTCAAGTTTCCACGTGAAATAGCCTAGGTTTCACGTGGAAAGCTTGGAAATCTCAGGATTCCACGTGAAAAGCCAAGCTTTCACGTGGAAAACTCCAGTTTCCACGTGAAATAGCCTAGGTTACACGTGGAAGGCTTGGAAAACTCAACATTCCAAGTGAAATTGGCCAAGTTTCACTTGAAAAGCTTAGAAATCTCAGGATTCCACGTGAATAGCTAAGGTTTCACGTGGAAAGCTCGGAAATCTCAACCTTCCACGTGAAATTGCCAAGGTCTCACGTGGAAAGCTCACGTTTCCACGTGAAATAGCCCAGGTTTCACGTGGAAAGCTTGGAAAACTCAACATTCCACGTGAAATTAGCCAAGTTTCACGTGGAAAGCTTGTCAAACTCAAGTTTCCACGTCAAATAGCCCAGGTTACACGTGGAAAGCTCGGAAATCTCAACATTCCACGTGAAAGTGACAAGGTTTCACGTGGAAAACTCAAGTTTCCACGTGAAATAGCCTAGGTTTCACGTGGAAAGCTTGGAAATCTCAGGATTCCACGTGAAAAGCCAAGCTTTCACGTGGAAAACTCCAGTTTCCACGTGAAATAACCTAGGTTACACGTGGAAGGCTTGGAAAACTCAACATTCCAAGTGAAATTGGCCAAGTTTCACGAGAAAAGCTCGGAAATCTCAGGATTCCACGTGAAAAGCCAAGGTTCAAGTGGAAAGCTTGGAAATCTCAACATTCCACGTGAAATTGCCAAGGTTTCACGTGGAAAACTCACGTTTCCACGTGAAATAGCCCAGGTTTCTCGTGGAAAGCTTGGAAAACTCAACATTCCACGTGAAATTGGCCAAGTTTCACGTGGAAAGCTTGGAAATCTCAGGATTCCACGTGAAAAGCCAAGGTTCACGTGGAAAGCTTGGAAATCTCAACCTTCCACGTGAAATTGCCAAGGTTTCACGTGGAAAACTCACGTTTCCACGTGAAATAGCCCAGGTTTCAAGTGGAAAGTTTGGAAAACTCAACATTCCACGTGAAATTGGCCAAGTTTCACGTGGAAAGCTTGTCAAACTCAAGTTTCCACGTCAAATAGCCCAGGTTACACGTGGAAAGCTCGGAAATCTCAACATTCCACGTGAAAGTGACAAGGTTTCATGTGGAAAACTAAGGTTTCCACGTGAAATAGCCTAGGTTTCACGTGGAAAGCTTGGAAATCTCAGGATTCCACGTGAAAAGCCAAGCTTTCACGTGGAAAACTCAAGTTTCCACGTGAAATAGCCTAGGTTACACGTGGAAGGCTTAGAAAACTCAACATTCCAAGTGAAATTGGCCAAGTTTCACGAGAAAAGCTTGGAAATCTCAGGATTCCACGTGAAAAGCCAAGGTTCACGTGGAAAGCTTGGAAATCTCAACATTCCACGTGCAATTGCCAAGGTTTCACGTGGAAAACTCACGTTTCCACGTGAAATAGCCCAGGTTTCTCGTGGAAAGCTTGGAAAACTCAACATTCCAAGTGAAATTGGCCAAGTTTCACGAGAAAAGCTTGGAAATCTCAGGATTCCACGTGAAAAGCCAAGGTTCACGTGGAAAGCTTGGAAATCTCAACATTCCACGTGAAATTGCTAAGGTTTCACGTGGAAAGCTCACGTTTCCACGTGAAATAGCCCAGGTTTCTCGTGGAAAGCTTGGAAAACTCAACATTCCACGTGAAATTGGCCAAGTTTCACGTGGAAAGCTTGGAAATCTCAGGATTCCACGTGAAAAGCCAAGGTTTCACGTGGAAAACTCGGAAATCTCAACCTTCCACGTGAAATTGCCAAGGTTTCACGTGGGAAACTCACGTTTCCACGTGAAATGGCCCAGGTTTCACGTGGAAAGCTTGGAAAACTCAACATTCCACGTGAAATTGGCCAAGTTTCACGAGAAAAGCTTGGAAATCTCAGGATTCCACGTGAAAAGCCATGGTTTCACGTGGAAATTTCCACGTGAAATAGCCCAGGTTTCACGTGGAAAGCTTGGAAAACTCAACATTCCACTTGAAATTGGCCAAGTTTCACGTGGAAAGCTTGGCAAACTCAAGTTTCCACGTGAAATAGCCTAGGTAACACGTGGAAAGCTCGGAAATCTCAACATTCCACATGAAATTGGCCAAATTTCACGTGAAAAGCTTGGAAATCTCAGGATTCCACGTGAAAAGCCAAGGTTTCACGTGGAAAGCTCGGAAATCTCAACATTCCACTTGAAAGTGACAAGGTTTCACGTGGAAAACTCAAGTTTCCACGTGAAATAGCCCAGGTTTCACGTGGAAAGCTTGGAAATCTCGGATTTCACGTGAAATTGACAAGGTGTCACGTGGAAAACTCAAGTTTCCACGTGAAATAGCCCAGGTTTCACGTGGAAAGCTTGGAAAACTAAACATTCCACGTGAAATTGGCCAAGTTTCACGTGGAAAGCTTGGAAATATCAGGATTCCACGTGAAAAGCCAAGGTTTCACGTGGAAAGCTAGGAAATCTCATTATTCCACGTGAAATTGCAAAGGTTTCACGTGGAAAACTCAAGTTTCCAGGTGAAATAACCCAGGATTCACGTGGAAAGCTTGGAAAACTAAACATTCCACGTGAAATTGGCCAAGTTTCACGTGGAAAGCTTGGAAATATCAGGATTCCACGTCAAAGCCAAGGTTTCACGTGGAAAGCTAGGAAATCTCAACATTCCACGTGAAATTGCAAAGGTTTCACGTGAAAATCTTGGAAATCTCAGGATTCCACGTGAAAAGCCAAGGTTTCACGTGGAAAGCTCGGAAATCTCAACATTCCACGTGAAAGTGACAAGGTTTCACGTGGAAAACTCAAGTTTCCACGTGAAATAGCCCAAGTTTCACGTGGAAAACTTGGAAAACTAAACATTCCACGTGAAATTGGCCAAGTTTCACGTGGAAAGCTTGGAAATCCCAGGATTCCACGTGAAAAGCCAAGGTTTCACGTGGAAAGCTAGGAAATCTCAACATTCCACGTGACATTGCCAAGTTTTCACGTGGAAAACTCACGTTTCCACGTGAAATAGCCCAGGTTTCACGTGGAAATCTTGGAAAATTCAACATTCCAAGTGAAATTGGCCAAGTTTCACTTGAAAAGCTTGGAAATCTCAGGATTCCACGTGAATAGCCAAGGTTTCACGTGGAAAGCTCGGAAATCTCAACCTTCCACGTGAAATTGCCAAGGTCTCACGTGGAAAGCTCACGTTTCCACGTGAAATAGCCCAGGTTTCACGTGGAAAGCTTGGAAAACTCAACATTCCACGTGAAATTAGCCAAGTTTCACGTGGAAAGCTTGTCAAACTCAAGTTTCCACGTCAAATAGCCCAGGTTACACGTGGAAAGCTCGGAAATCTCAACATTCCACGTGAAAGTGACAAGGTTTCACGTGGAAAACTAAGGTTTCCACGTGAAATAGCCTAGGTTTCACGTGGAAAGCTTGGACATCTCAGGATTCCACGTGAAAAGCCAAGCTTTCACGTGGAAAACTCAAGTTTCCACGTGAAATAGCCTAGGTTACACGTGGAAGGCTTGGAAAACTCAACATTCCAAGTGAAATTGGCCAAGTTTCACGAGAAAAGCTTGGAAATCTCAGGATTCCACATGAAAAGACAAGGTTCACGTGGAAAGCTTGGAAATCTCAACATTCCACGTGAAATTGCCAAGGTTTCACGTGGAAAACTCACGTTTCCACGTGAAATAGCCCAGGTTTCTCGTGGAAAGCTTGGAAAACTCAACATTCCACGTGAAATTGGCCAAGTTTCACGTTGAAAGCTTGGAAATCTCAGGATTCCACGTGAAAAGCCAAGGTTTCACGTGGAAAGCTCGGAAATCTCAACCTTCCACGTGAAATTGCCAAGGTTTCACGTGGAAAACTCACGTTTCCACGTGAAATAGCCCAGGTTTCACGTGGAAAGCTTGGAAAACTCAACATTCCACGTGAAATTGGCCAAGTTTCACGTGGAAAGCTTGTCAAACTCAAGTTTCCACGTCAAATAGCCCAGGTTACACGTGGAAAGCTCGGAAATCTCAACATTCCACGTGAAAGTGACAAGGTTTCACGTGGAAAACTAAGGTTTCCACGTGAAATAGCCTAGGTTTCACGTGGAAAGCTTGGAAATCTCAGGATTCCACGTGAAAAGCCAAGCTTTCACGTGGAAAACTCAAGTTTCCACGTGAAATAGCCTAGGTTACACGTGGAAGGCTTGGAAAACTCAACATTCCAAGTGAAATTGACCAAGTTTCACGAGAAAAGCTTGGAAATCTCAGGATTCCACGTGAAAAGCCAAGGTTCACGTGGAAAGCTTGGAAATCTCAACTTTCCACGTGCAATTGCCAAGGTTTCACGTGGAAAACTCACGTTTCCACGTGAAATAGCCCAGGTTTCTCGTGGAAAGCTTGGAAAACTCAACATTCCAAGTGAAATTGGCCAAGTTTCACGAGAAAAGCTTGGAAATCTCAGGATTCCACGTGAAAAGCCAAGGTTCACGTGGAAAGCTTGGAAATCTCAACATTCCACGCGAAATTGCCAAGGTTTCACGTGGAAAACTCACGTTTCCACGTGAAATAGCCCAGGTTTCTCGTGGAAAGCTTGGAAAACTCAACATTCCACGTGAAATTGGCCAAGTTTCACGTGGAAAGCTTGGAAATCTCAGGATTCCACGTGAAAAGCCAAGGTTTCACGTGGAAAGCTTGGAAATCACAACATTCCACGTGAAATTTGAAATAGCCCAGGTTTCACGTGGAAAGATTGGAAAACTCAACATTTCAAGTGAAATTGGCCAAGTTTCACGAGAAAAGCTTGGAAATATCAGGATTCCACGTGAAAAGCCAAGCTTTCACGTGGAAAACTCCAGTTTCCACGTGAAATAGCCTAGGTTACACGTGGAAGGCTTGGAAAACTCAACATTCCACGTGAAATTGGCCAAGTTTCCCGTGGAAAGCTTGTCAAACTCAAGTTTCCACGTCAAATTGCCCAGGTTACACGTGGAAAGCTCGGAAATCTCAACATTCCACGTGAAAGTGACAAGGTTTCACGTGGAAAACTCAAGTTTCCACGTGAAATAGCCTAGGTTACACGCGGAAGGCTTGGAAATCTCTGGATTCCACGTGAAAAGCCAAGGTTTCACGTGGAAAGCTAGGAAATCTCAACATTCCACGTGAAATTGACAAGGTTTCACGTGGAAAACTCAAGTTTCCACGTGAAATAGCCCAGGTTTCACTTGGAAAGCTTGGAAAACTAAACATTCCACGTGAAATTGGCCAAGTTTCTCGTGGAAAGCTTGGAAATCTCAGGATTCCACGTGAAAAGCCAAGGTTTCACGTGGAAAGCTCGGAAATCTCAACATTCCACGTGAAATTGTCAAGGTTTCACGTGGAAAACTCACGTTTCCCCGTGAAATAGCCCAAGTTTCACGTGGAAAGCTTGGAAAACTCAACATTCCACGTGAAATTGGCCAAGTTTCACGTGGAAAGCTTGTCAAACTCAAGTTTCCACGAGAAATAGCCCAGGTTACACGTGGAAAGCTCGGAAATCTCAACATTCCACGTGAAAGTGACAAGGTTTCACGTGGAAAACTCAAGTTTCCACGTGAAATAGCCCAGGTTTCATGTGGAAAGCTTGGAAATCTCAGGATTCCACTTGAAAAGCCAAGCTTTCACGTGGAAAACTCAAGTTTCCACGTGAAATAGCCCAGGTTACACGTGGAAGGCTTGGAAATCTCTGGATTCCACGTGAAAAGCCAAGGTTTCACGTGGAAAGCTCGGAAATCTCAACATTCCACGTGAAATAGCCCAGGTTTCTCGTGGAAAGCTTGGAAAACTCAACATTCCACGTGAAATTGGCCAAGTTTCACGTGGAAAGCTTGGAAATCTCAGGATTCCACGTGAAAAGACAAGGTTTCACGTGGAAAACTCGGAAATCTCAACCTTCCACGTGAAAGTGACAAGGTTTCACGTGGAAAACTCAAGTTTCCACGTGAAATAGCCAAGGTTTCACGTGGAAAACTCACGTTTCCACGTGAAATAGCCCAAGTTTCAAGTGGAAAGCTTGGAAAACTCAACATTCCACGTGAAATTGGCCAAGTTTCACGTGGAAAGCTTGTCAAACTCAAGTTTCCACGAGAAATAGCCCAGGTTACACGTGGAAAGCTCGGAAATCTCAACATTCCACGTGAAAGTGACAAGGTTTCACGTGGAAAACTCAAGTGTCCACGTGAAATAGCCCTGGTTTCATGTGGAAAGCTTGGAAATCTCAGGATTCCACGTGAAAAGCCAAGCTTTCACGTGGAAAACTCAAGTTTCCACATGAAATAGCCCAGGTTACACGTGGAAGGCTTGGAAATCTCTGGATTCCACGTGAAAAGCCAAGGTTTCACGTGGAAAGCTCGGAAATCTCAACATTCCACGTGAAATAGCCCAGGTTTCTCGTGGAAAGCTTGGAAAACTCAACATTCCACGTGAAATTGGCCAAGTTTCACGTGGAAAGCTTGGAAATCTCAGGATTCCACGTGAAAAGCCAAGGTTTCACGTGGAAAACTCGGAAATCTCAACCTTCCACGTGAAATTGCCAAGGTTTCACGTGGAAAACTCACGTTTCCACGTGCAATAGCCCAGGTTTCACGTGGAAAGCTTGGAAAACTCAACATTCCACGTGAAATTGGCCAAGTTATACGTGGAAAGCTTGTCAAACTCAAGTTTCCACGTCAAATTGCCCAGGTTACACGTGGAAAGCTCGGAAATCTCAACATTCCACGTGAAAGTGACAAGGTTTCACGTGGAAAACTCAAGTTTCCATGTGAAATAGCCTAGGTTTCACGAGAAAAGCTTGGAAATCTCAGGATTCCACGTGAAAAGCCATAGGTTTCACGTGGAAAGCTAGGAAATCTCAACATTCCACGTGAAATTGACAAGGTTTCACGTGGAAAACTCAAGTTTCCACGTGAAATAGCCCAGGTTTCACGTGGAAAGCTTGGAAAACTAAACATTCCACGTGAAATTGGCCAAGTTTCTCGTGGAAAGCTTGGAAATCTCAGGATTCCACGTGAAAAGCCAAGGTTTCACGTGGAAAGCTCGGAAATCTCAACATTCCACGTGAAATTGCCAAATTTTCACGTGGAAAACTCACGTTTCCACGTGAAATAGCCCAAGTTTCACGTGGAAAGCTTGGAAAACTCAACATTCCACGTGAAATTGGCCAAGTTTCACGTGGAAAGCTTGTCAAACTCAAGTTTCCACGAGAAATAGCCCAGGTTACACGTGGAAAGCTCGGAAATCTCAACATTCCACGTGAAAGTGACAAGGTTTCACGTGGAAAACTCAAGTTTCCACGTGAAATAGCCCAGGTTTCATGTGGAAAGCTTGGAAATCTCAGGATTCCACGTGAAAAGCCAAGCTTTCACGTGGAAAACTCAAGTTTCCACGTGAAATAGCCCAGGTTACACGTGGAAGGCTTGGAAATCTCTGGATTCCACGTGAAAAGCCAAGGTTTCACGTGGAAAGCTCGGAAATCTCAACATTCCACGTGAAATAGCCCAGGTTTCTCGTGGAAAGCTTGGAAAACTCAACATTCCACGTGAAATTGGCCAAGTTTCACGTGGAAAGCTTGGAAATCTCAGGATTCCACGTGAAAAGCCAAGGTTTCACGTGGAAAACTCGGAAATCTCAACCTTCCACGTGAAAGTGACAAGGTTTCACCTGGAAAACTCAAGTTTCCACGTGAAATAGCCTAGGTTTCACGTGAAAAGCTTGGAAATCTCAAGTTTCCACGTGAAAAGCCAAGCTTTCACGTGGAAAACTCAAGTTTCCACGTGAAATAGCCCAGGTTAGACGTGGAAGGCTTGGAAAACTCAACATTCCAAGTGAAATTGGCCAAGTTTCACGAGAAAAGCTTGGAAATCTCAGGATTCCACGTGAAAAGCCAAGGTTCACGTGGAAAGCTTGGAAATCTCAACATTCCACGTGAAATTGCCAAGGTTTCACGTGGAAAGCTCACGTTTCCACGTGAAATAGCCCAGGTTTCTCGTGGAAAGCTTGGAAAACTCAACATTCCACGTGAAATTGGCCAAGTTTCACGTGGAAAGCTTGGAAATCTCAGGATTCCACGTGAAAAGCCAAGGTTTCACGTGGAAAACTCGGAAATCTCAACCTTCCACGTGAAATTGCCAAGGTTTCACGTGGAAAACTCACGTTTCCACGTGAAATGGCCCAGGTTTCACGTGGAAAGCTTGGAAAACTCAACATTCCACGTGAAATTGGCCAAGTTTCACGAGAAAAGCTTGGAAATCTCAGGATTCCACGTGAAAAGCCATGGTTTCACGTGGAAAAGTCACGTTTCCACGTGAAATAGCCCAGGCTTCACGTGGAAAGCTTGGAAAACTCAACATTCCACTTGAAATTGGCCAAGTTTCACGTGGAAAGCTTGGCAAACTCAAGTTTCCACGTGAAATAGCCTAGGTAACACGTGGAAAGCTCGGAAATCTCAACATTCCACATGAAATTGGCCAAATTTCACGTGAAAAGCTTGGAAATCTCAGGATTCCACGTGAAAAGCCAAGGTTTCACGTGGAAAGCTCGGAAATCTCAACATTCCACTTGAAAGTGACAAGGTTTCACGTGGAAAACTCAAGTTTGCACGTGAAATAGCCCAGGTTTCACGTGGAAAGCTTGGAAATCTCAGGATTTCACGTGAAATTGACAAGGTGTCACGTGGAAAACTCAAGTTTCCACGTGAAATAGCCCAGGTTTCACGTGGAAAGCTTGGAAAACTAAACATTCCACGTGAAATTGGCCAAGTTTCACGTGGAAAGCTTGGAAATATCAGGATTCCACGTGAAAAGCCAAGGTTTCACGTGGAAAGCTAGGAAATCTCATCATTCCACGTGAAATTGCAAAGGTTTCACGTGGAAAACTCACGTTTCCACGTGCAATAGCCCAGGTTTCACGTGGAAAGCTTGGAAAACTCAACATTCCACGTGAAATTGGCCAAGTTATACGTGGAAAGCTTGTCAAACTCAAGTTTCCACGTCAAATTGCCCAGGTTACACGTGGAAAGCTCGGAAATCTCAACATTCCACGTGAAAGTGACAAGGTTTCACGTGGAAAACTCAAGTTTCCATGTGAAATAGCCTAGGTTTCACGAGAAAAGCTTGGAAATCTCAGGATTCCACGTGAAAAGCCATAGGTTTCACGTGGAAAGCTAGGAAATCTCAACATTCCACGTGAAATTGACAAGGTTTCACGTGGAAAACTCAAGTTTCCACGTGAAATAGCCCAGGTTTCACGTGGAAAGCTTGGAAAACTAAACATTCCACGTGAAATTGGCCAAGTTTCTCGTGGAAAGCTTGGAAATCTCAGGATTCCACGTGAAAAGCCAAGGTTTCACGTGGAAAGCTCGGAAATCTCAACATTCCACGTGAAATTGCCAAATTTTCACGTGGAAAACTCACGTTTCCACGTGAAATAGCCCAAGTTTCACGTGGAAAGCTTGGAAAACTCAACATTCCACGTGAAATTGGCCAAGTTTCACGTGGAAAGCTTGTCAAACTCAAGTTTCCACGAGAAATAGCCCAGGTTACACGTGGAAAGCTCGGAAATCTCAACATTCCACGTGAAAGTGACAAGGTTTCACGTGGAAAACTCAAGTTTCCACGTGAAATAGCCCAGGTTTCATGTGGAAAGCTTGGAAATCTCAGGATTCCACGTGAAAAGCCAAGCTTTCACGTGGAAAACTCAAGTTTCCACGTGAAATAGCCCAGGTTACACGTGGAAGGCTTGGAAATCTCTGGATTCCACGTGAAAAGCCAAGGTTTCACGTGGAAAGCTCGGAAATCTCAACATTCCACGTGAAATAGCCCAGGTTTCTCGTGGAAAGCTTGGAAAACTCAACATTCCACGTGAAATTGGCCAAGTTTCACGTGGAAAGCTTGGAAATCTCAGGATTCCACGTGAAAAGCCAAGGTTTCACGTGGAAAACTCGGAAATCTCAACCTTCCACGTGAAAGTGACAAGGTTTCACCTGGAAAACTCAAGTTTCCACGTGAAATAGCCTAGGTTTCACGTGAAAAGCTTGGAAATCTCAAGTTTCCACGTGAAAAGCCAAGCTTTCACGTGGAAAACTCAAGTTTCCACGTGAAATAGCCCAGGTTAGACGTGGAAGGCTTGGAAAACTCAACATTCCAAGTGAAATTGGCCAAGTTTCACGAGAAAAGCTTGGAAATCTCAGGATTCCACGTGAAAAGCCTAGGTTCACGTGGAAAGCTTGGAAATCTCAACATTCCACGTGAAATTGCCAAGGTTTCACGTGGAAAGCTCACGTTTCCACGTGAAATAGCCCAGGTTTCTCGTGGAAAGCTTGGAAAACTCAACATTCCACGTGAAATTGGCCAAGTTTCACGTGGAAAGCTTGGAAATCTCAGGATTCCACGTGAAAAGCCAAGGTTTCACGTGGAAAACTCGGAAATCTCAACCTTCCACGTGAAATTGCCAAGGTTTCACGTGGAAAACTCACGTTTCCACGTGCAATAGCCCAGGTTTCACGTGGAAAGCTTGGAAAACTCAACATTCCACGTGAAATTGGCCAAGTTATACGTGGAAAGCTTGTCAAACTCAAGTTTCCACGTCAAATTGCCCAGGTTACACGTGGAAAGCTCGGAAATCTCAACATTCCACGTGAAAGTGACAAGGTTTCACGTGGAAAACTCAAGTTTCCATGTGAAATAGCCTAGGTTTCACGAGAAAAGCTTGGAAATCTCAGGATTCCACGTGAAAAGCCATAGGTTTCACGTGGAAAGCTAGGAAATCTCAACATTCCACGTGAAATTGACAAGGTTTCACGTGGAAAACTCAAGTTTCCACGTGAAATAGCCCAGGTTTCACGTGGAAAGCTTGGAAAACTAAACATTCCACGTGAAATTGGCCAAGTTTCTCGTGGAAAGCTTGGAAATCTCAGGATTCCACGTGAAAAGCCAAGGTTTCACGTGGAAAGCTCGGAAATCTCAACATTCCACGTGAAATTGCCAAATTTTCACGTGGAAAACTCACGTTTCCACGTGAAATAGCCCAAGTTTCACGTGGAAAGCTTGGAAAACTCAACATTCCACGTGAAATTGGCCAAGTTTCACGTGGAAAGCTTGTCAAACTCAAGTTTCCACGAGAAATAGCCCAGGTTACACGTGGAAAGCTCGGAAATCTCAACATTCCACGTGAAAGTGACAAGGTTTCACGTGGAAAACTCAAGTTTCCACGTGAAATAGCCCAGGTTTCATGTGGAAAGCTTGGAAATCTCAGGATTCCACGTGAAAAGCCAAGCTTTCACGTGGAAAACTCAAGTTTCCACGTGAAATAGCCCAGGTTACACGTGGAAGGCTTGGAAATCTCTGGATTCCACGTGAAAAGCCAAGGTTTCACGTGGAAAGCTCGGAAATCTCAACATTCCACGTGAAATAGCCCAGGTTTCTCGTGGAAAGCTTGGAAAACTCAACATTCCACGTGAAATTGGCCAAGTTTCACGTGGAAAGCTTGGAAATCTCAGGATTCCACGTGAAAAGCCAAGGTTTCACGTGGAAAACTCGGAAATCTCAACCTTCCACGTGAAAGTGACAAGGTTTCACCTGGAAAACTCAAGTTTCCACGTGAAATAGCCTAGGTTTCACGTGAAAAGCTTGGAAATCTCAAGTTTCCACGTGAAAAGCCAAGCTTTCACGTGGAAAACTCAAGTTTCCACGTGAAATAGCCCAGGTTAGACGTGGAAGGCTTGGAAAACTCAACATTCCAAGTGAAATTGGCCAAGTTTCACGAGAAAAGCTTGGAAATCTCAGGATTCCACGTGAAAAGCCTAGGTTCACGTGGAAAGCTTGGAAATCTCAACATTCCACGTGAAATTGCCAAGGTTTCACGTGGAAAGCTCACGTTTCCACGTGAAATAGCCCAGGTTTCTCGTGGAAAGCTTGGAAAACTCAACATTCCACGTGAAATTGGCCAAGTTTCACGTGGAAAGCTTGGAAATCTCAGGATTCCACGTGAAAAGCCAAGGTTTCACGTGGAAAACTCGGAAATCTCAACCTTCCACGTGAAATTGCCAAGGTTTCACGTGGAAAACTCACGTTTCCACGTGCAATAGCCCAGGTTTCACGTGGAAAGCTTGGAAAACTCAACATTCCACGTGAAATTGGCCAAGTTATACGTGGAAAGCTTGTCAAACTCAAGTTTCCACGTCAAATTGCCCAGGTTACACGTGGAAAGCTCGGAAATCTCAACATTCCACGTGAAAGTGACAAGGTTTCACGTGGAAAACTCAAGTTTCCATGTGAAATAGCCTAGGTTTCACGAGAAAAGCTTGGAAATCTCAGGATTCCACGTGAAAAGCCATAGGTTTCACGTGGAAAGCTAGGAAATCTCAACATTCCACGTGAAATTGACAAGGTTTCACGTGGAAAACTCAAGTTTCCACGTGAAATAGCCCAGGTTTCACGTGGAAAGCTTGGAAAACTAAACATTCCACGTGAAATTGGCCAAGTTTCTCGTGGAAAGCTTGGAAATCTCAGGATTCCACGTGAAAAGCCAAGGTTTCACGTGGAAAGCTCGGAAATCTCAACATTCCACGTGAAATTGCCAAATTTTCACGTGGAAAACTCACGTTTCCACGTGAAATAGCCCAAGTTTCACGTGGAAAGCTTGGAAAACTCAACATTCCACGTGAAATTGGCCAAGTTTCACGTGGAAAGCTTGTCAAACTCAAGTTTCCACGAGAAATAGCCCAGGTTACACGTGGAAAGCTCGGAAATCTCAACATTCCACGTGAAAGTGACAAGGTTTCACGTGGAAAACTCAAGTTTCCACGTGAAATAGCCCAGGCTTCATGTGGAAAGCTTGGAAATCTCAGGATTCCACGTGAAAAGCCAAGCTTTCACGTGGAAAACTCAAGTTTCCACGTGAAATAGCCCAGGTTACACGTGGAAGGCTTGGAAATCTCTGGATTCCACGTGAAAAGCCAAGGTTTCACGTGGAAAGCTCGGAAATCTCAACATTCCACGTGAAATAGCCCAGGTTTCTCGTGGAAAGCTTGGAAAACTCAACATTCCACGTGAAATTGGCCAAGTTTCACGTGGAAAGCTTGGAAATCTCAGGATTCCACGTGAAAAGCCAAGGTTTCACGTGGAAAACTCGGAAATCTCAACCTTCCACGTGAAAGTGACAAGGTTTCACCTGGAAAACTCAAGTTTCCACGTGAAATAGCCTAGGTTTCACGTGAAAAGCTTGGAAATCTCAAGTTTCCACGTGAAAAGCCAAGCTTTCACGTGGAAAACTCAAGTTTCCACGTGAAATAGCCCAGGTTAGACGTGGAAGGCTTGGAAAACTCAACATTCCAAGTGAAATTGGCCAAGTTTCACGAGAAAAGCTTGGAAATCTCAGGATTCCACGTGAAAAGCCAAGGTTCACGTGGAAAGCTTGGAAATCTCAACATTCCACGTGAAATTGCCAAGGTTTCACGTGGAAAGCTCACGTTTCCACGTGAAATAGCCCAGGTTTCTCGTGGAAAGCTTGGAAAACTCAACATTCCACGTGAATTTGGCCAAGTTTCACGTGGAAAGCTTGGAAATCTCAGGATTCCACGTGAAAAGCCAAGGTTTCACGTGGAAAACTCGGAAATCTCAACCTTCCACGTGAAATTGCCAAGGTTTCACGTGGAAAACTCACGTTTCCACGTGAAATGGCCCAGGTTTCACGTGGAAAGCTTGGAAAACTCAACATTCCACGTGAAATTGGCCAAGTTTCACGAGAAAAGCTTGGAAATCTCAGGATTCCACGTGAAAAGCCATGGTTTCACGTGGAAAAGTCACGTTTCCACGTGAAATAGCCCAGGCTTCACGTGGAAAGCTTGGAAAACTCAACATTCCACTTGAAATTGGCCAAGTTTCACGTGGAAAGCTTGGCAAACTCAAGTTTCCACGTGAAATAGCCTAGGTAACACGTGGAAAGCTCGGAAATCTCAACATTCCACATGAAATTGGCCAAATTTCACGTGAAAAGCTTGGAAATCTCAGGATTCCACGTGAAAAGCCAAGGTTTCACGTGGAAAGCTCGGAAATCTCAACATTCCACTTGAAAGTGACAAGGTTTCACGTGGAAAACTCAAGTTTGCACGTGAAATAGCCCAGGTTTCACGTGGAAAGCTTGGAAATCTCAGGATTTCACGTGAAATTGACAAGGTGTCACGTGGAAAACTCAAGTTTCCACGTGAAATAGCCCAGGTTTCACGTGGAAAGCTTGGAAAACTAAACATTCCACGTGAAATTGGCCAAGTTTCACGTGGAAAGCTTGGAAATATCAGGATTCCACGTGAAAAGCCAAGGTTTCACGTGGAAAGCTAGGAAATCTCATCATTCCACGTGAAATTGCAAAGGTTTCACGTGGAAAACTCAAGTTTCCAGGTGAAATAACCCAGGATTCACGTGGAAAGCTTGGAAAACTAAACATTCCACGTGAAATTGGCCAAGTTTCACGTGGATAGCTTGGAAATATCAGGATTCCACGTCAAAGCCAAGGTTTCACGTGGAAAGCTAGGAAATCTCAACATTCCACGTGAAATTGCAAAGGTTTCACGTGAAAATCTTGGAAATCTCAGGATTCCACGTGAAAAGCCAAGGTTTCACGTGGAAAGCTCGGAAATCTCAACATTCCACGTGAAAGTGACAAGGTTTCACGTGGAAAACTCAAGTTTCCACGTGAAATAGCCCAAGTTTCACGTGGAAAACTTGGAAAACTAAACATTCCACGTGAAATTGGTCAAGTTTCACGTGGAAAGCTTGGAAATCTCAGGATTCAACGTGAAAAGCCAATGTTTCATGTGGAAAGCTTGGAAATCTCAGGATTCCACGTGAAAAGCCAAGCTTTCACGTGGAAAACTCAAGTTTCCACGTGAAATAGCCCAGGTTACACGTGGAAGGCTTGGAAAACTAAACATTCCACGTGAAATTGGCCAAGTTTCTCGTGGAAAGCTTGGAAATCTCAGGATTCCACGTGAAAAGCCAAGGTTTCACGTGGAAAGCTCGGAAATCTCAACATTCCACGTGAAATTGCCAAATTTTCACGTGGAAAACTCACGTTTCCACGTGAAATAGCCCAAGTTTCACGTGGAAAGCTTGGAAAACTCAACATTCCACGTGAAATTGGCCAAGTTTCACGTGGAAAGCTTGTCAAACTCAAGTTTCCACGAGAAATAGCCCAGGTTACACGTGGAAAGCTCGGAAATCTCAACATTCCACGTGAAAGTGACAAGGTTTCACGTGGAAAACTCAAGTTTCCACGTGAAATAGCCCAGGTTTCATGTGGAAAGCTTGGAAATCTCAGGAAGCCAAGCTTTCACGTGGAAAACTCAAGTTTCCACGTGAAATAGCCCAGGTTACACGTGGAAGGCTTGGAAATCTCTGGATTCCACGTGAAAAGCCAAGGTTTCACGTGGAAAGCTCGGAAATCTCAACATTCCACGTGAAATAGCCCAGGTTTCTCGTGGAAAGCTTGGAAAACTCAACATTCCACGTGAAATTGGCCAAGTTTCACGTGGAAAGCTTGGAAATCTCAGGATTCCACGTGAAAAGCCAAGGTTTCACGTGGAAAACTCGGAAATCTCAACCTTCCACGTGAAAGTGACAAGGTTTCACCTGGAAAACTCAAGTTTCCACGTGAAATAGCCTAGGTTTCACGTGAAAAGCTTGGAAATCTCAAGTTTCCACGTGAAAAGCCAAGCTTTCACGTGGAAAACTCAAGTTTCCACGTGAAATAGCCCAGGTTAGACGTGGAAGGCTTGGAAAACTCAACATTCCAAGTGAAATTGGCCAAGTTTCACGAGAAAAGCTTGGAAATCTCAGGATTCCACGTGAAAAGCCAAGGTTCACGTGGAAAGCTTGGAAATCTCAACATTCCACGTGAAATTGCCAAGGTTTCACGTGGAAAGCTCACGTTTCCACGTGAAATAGCCCAGGTTTCTCGTGGAAAGCTTGGAAAACTCAACATTCCACGTGAAATTGGCCAAGTTTCACGTGGAAAGCTTGGAAATCTCAGGATTCCACGTGAAAAGCCAAGGTTTCACGTGGAAAACTCGGAAATCTCAACCTTCCACGTGAAATTGCCAAGGTTTCACGTGGAAAACTCACGTTTCCACGTGAAATGGCCCAGGTTTCACGTGGAAAGCTTGGAAAACTCAACATTCCACGTGAAATTGGCCAAGTTTCACGAGAAAAGCTTGGAAATCTCAGGATTCCACGTGAAAAGCCATGGTTTCACGTGGAAAAGTCACGTTTCCACGAGAAATAGCCCAGGCTTCACGTGGAAAGCTTGGAAAACTCAACATTCCACTTGAAATTGGCCAAGTTTCACGTGGAAAGCTTGGCAAACTCAAGTTTCCACGTGAAATAGCCTAGGTAACACGTGGAAAGCTCGGAAATCTCAACATTCCACATGAAATTGGCCAAATTTCACGTGAAAAGCTTGGAAATCTCAGGATTCCACGTGAAAAGCCAAGGTTTCACGTGGAAAGCTCGGAAATCTCAACATTCCACTTGAAAGTGACAAGGTTTCACGTGGAAAACTCAAGTTTGCACGTGAAATAGCCCTGGTTTCACGTGGAAAGCTTGGAAATCTCAGGATTTCACGTGAAATTGACAAGGTGTCACGTGGAAAACTCAAGTTTCCACGTGAAATAGCCCAGGTTTCACGTGGAAAGCTTGGAAAACTAAACATTCCACGTGAAATTGGCCAAGTTTCACGTGGAAAGCTTGGAAATATCAGGATTCCACGTGAAAAGCCAAGGTTTCACGTGGAAAGCTAGGAAATCTCATCATTCCACGTGAAATTGCAAAGGTTTCACGTGGAAAACTCAAGTTTCCAGGTGAAATAACCCAGGATTCACGTGGAAAGCTTGGAAAACTAAACATTCCACGTGAAATTGGCCAAGTTTCACGTGGAAAGCTTGGAAATATCAGGATTCCACGTCAAAGCCAAGGTTTCACGTGGAAAGCTAGGAAATCTCAACATTCCACGTGAAATTGCAAAGGTTTCACGTGAAAATCTTGGAAATCTCAGGATTCCACGTGAAAAGCCAAGGTTTCACGTGGAAAGCTCGGAAATCTCAACATTCCACGTGAAAGTGACAAGGTTTCACGTGGAAAACTCAAGTTTCCACGTGAAATAGCCCAAGTTTCACGTGGAAAACTTGGAAAACTAAACATTCCACGTGAAATTGGTCAAGTTTCACGTGGAAAGCTTGGAAATCTCAGGATTCCACGTGAAAAGCCAATGTTTCATGTGGAAAGCTTGGAAATCTCAGGATTCCACGTGAAAAGCCAAAATAGCCCAGGTTACACGTGGAAGGCTTGGAAATCTCTGGATTCCACGTGAAAAGCCAAGGTTTCACGTGGAAAGCTCGGAAATCTCAACATTCCACGTGAAATAGCCCAGGTTTCTCGTGGAAAGCTTGGAAAACTCAACATTCCACGTGAAATTGGCCAAGTTTCACGTGGAAAGCTTGGAAATCTCAGGATTCCACGTGAAAAGCCAAGGTTTCACGTGGAAAGCTCGGAAATCTCAACATTCCACGTGAAATTGCCAAATTTTCACGTGGAAAACTCACGTTTCCACGTGAAATAGCCCAAGTTTCACGTGGAAAGCTTGGAAAACTCAACATTCCACGTGAAATTGGCCAAGTTTCACGTGGAAAGCTTGTCAAACTCAAGTTTCCACGAGAAATAGCCCAGGTTACACGTGGAAAGCTCGGAAATCTCAACATTCCACGTGAAAGTGACAAGGTTTCACGTGGAAAACTCAAGTTTCCACGTGAAATAGCCCAGGTTTCATGTGGAAAGCTTGGAAATCTCAGGATTCCACGTGAAAAGCCAAGCTTTCACGTGGAAAACTCAAGTTTCCACGTGAAATAGCCCAGGTTACACGTGGAAGGCTTGGAAATCTCTGGATTCCACGTGAAAAGCCAAGGTTTCACGTGGAAAGCTCGGAAATCTCAACATTCCACGTGAAATAGCCCAGGTTTGTCGTGGAAAGCTTGGAAAACTCAACATTCCACGTGAAATTGGCCAAGTTTCACGTGGAAAGCTTGGAAATCTCAGGATTCCACGTGAAAAGCCAAGGTTTCACGTGGAAAACTCGGAAATCTCAACCTTCCACGTGAAAGTGACAAGGTTTCACGTGGAAAACTCAAGTTTCCACGTGAAATAGCCTAGGTTTCACGTGAAAAGCTTGGAAATCTCAAGTTTCCACGTGAAAAGCCAAGCTTGGCTTTCACGTGGAAAACTCAAGTTTCCACGTGAAATAGCCCAGGTTACACGTGGAAGGCTTGGAAAACTCAACATTCCAAGTGAAATTGGCCAAGTTTCACGAGAAAAGCTTGGAAATCTCAGGATTCCACGTGAAAAGCCAAGGTTCACGTGGAAAGCATGGAAATCTCAACATTGCACGTGAAATTGCCAAGGTTTCACGTGGAAAGCTCACGTTTCCACGTGAAATAGCCCAGGTTTCTCGTGGAAAGCTTGGAAAACTCAACATTCCACGTGAAATTGGCCAAGTTTCACGTGGAAAGCTTGGAAATCTCAGGATTCCACGTGAAAAGCCAAGGTTTCACGTGGAAAACTCGGAAATCTCAACCTTCCACGTGAAATTGCCAAGGTTTCACGTGGAAAACTCACGTTTCCACGTGAAATGTCCCAGGTTTCACGGGGAAAGCTTGGAAAACTCAACATTCCACGTGAAATTGGCCAAGTTTCACGAGAAAAGCTTGGAAATCTCAGGATTCCACGTGAAAAGCCATGGTTTCACGTGGAAAAGTCACGTTTCCACGTGAAATAGCCCAGGCTTCACGTGGAAAGCTTGGAAAACTCAACATTCCACTTGAAATTGGCCAAGTTTCACGTGGAAAGCTTGGCAAACTCAAGTTTCCACGTGAAATAGCCTAGGTAACACGTGGAAAGCTCGGAAATCTCAACATTCCACATGAAATTGGCCAAATTTCACGTGAAAAGCTTGGAAATCTCAGGATTCCACGTGAAAAGCCAAGGTTTCACGTGGAAAGCTCGGAAATCTCAACATTCCACTTGAAAGTGACAAGGTTTCACGTGGAAAACTCAAGTTTGCACGTGAAATAGCCCAGGTTTCACGTGGAAAGCTTGGAAATCTCAGGATTTCACGTGAAATTGACAAGGTGTCACGTGGAAAACTCAAGTTTCCACGTGAAATAGCCCAGGTTTCACGTGGAAAGCTTGGAAAACTAAACATTCCACGTGAAATTGGCCAAGTTTCACGTGGAAAGCTTGGAAATATCAGGATTCCACGTGAAAAGCCAAGGTTTCACGTGGAAAGCTAGGAAATCTCATCATTCCACGTGAAATTGCAAAGGTTTCACGTGGAAAACTCAAGTTTCCAGGTGAAATAACCCAGGATTCACGTGGAAAGCTTGGAAAACTAAACATTCCACGTGAAATTGGCCAAGTTTCACGTGGAAAGCTTGGAAATATCAGGATTCCACGTCAAAGCCAAGGTTTCACGTGGAAAGCTAGGAAATCTCAACATTCCACGTGAAATTGCAAAGGTTTCACGTGAAAATCTTGGAAATCTCAGGATTCCACGTGAAAAGCCAAGGTTTCACGTGGAAAGCTCGGAAATCTCAACATTCCACGTGAAAGTGACAAGGTTTCACGTGGAAAACTCAAGTTTCCACGTGAAATAGCCCAAGTTTCACGTGGAAAACTTGGAAAACTAAACATTCCACGTGAAATTGGTCAAGTTTCACGTGGAAAGCTTGGAAATCTCAGGATTCCACGTGAAAAGCCAATGTTTCATGTGGAAAGCTTGGAAATCTCAGGATTCCACGTGAAAAGCCAAGCTTTCACGTGGAAAACTCAAGTTTCCACGTGAAATAGCCCAGGTTACACGTGGAAGGCTTGGAAATCTCTGGATTCCACGTGAAAAGCCAAGGTTTCACGTGGAAAGCTCGGAAATCTCAACATTCCACGTGAAATAGCCCAGGTTTCTCGTGGAAAGCTTGGAAAACTCAACATTCCACGTGAAATTGGCCAAGTTTCACGTGGAAAGCTTGGAAATCTCAGGATTCCACGTGAAAAGCCAACGTTTCACGTGGAAAGCTTGGAAATCACAACATTCCACGTGAAATTTGAAATAGCCCAGGTTTCACGTGGAAAGATTGGAAAACTCAATATTTCAAGTGAAATTGGCCAAGTTTCACGAGAAAAGCTTGGAAATCTCAACATTCCACGTGAAATAGCCCAGGTTACACGTGGAAAGCTTGGAAAACTCAACATTCCACGTGAAATTGGCCAAGTTTCACGTGGAAAGCTTGGAAATCTCAGGATTCCACGTGAAAAGCCAAGGTTTCACGTGGAAAACTCGGAAATCTCAACCTTCCACGTGAAATTGCCAATGTTTCACGTGGAAAACTCACGTTTCCACGTGAAATGGCCCAGGTTTCACGTGGAAAGCTTGGAAAACTCAACATTCCACGTGAAATTGGCCAAGTTTCACGAGAAAAGCTTGGAAATCTCAGGATTCCACGTGAAAAGCCATGGTTTCACGTGGAAAACTCACGTTTCCACGTGAAATAGCCCAGGTTTCACGTGGAAAGCTTGGAAAACTCAACATTCCACTTGAAATTGGCCAAGTTTCACGTGGAAAGCTTGGCAAACTCAAGTTTCCACGTGAAATAGCCTAGGTAACACGTGGAAAGCTCGGAAATCTCAACATTCCACATGAAATTGGCCAAATTTCACGTGAAAAGCTTGGAAATCTCAGGATTCCACGTGAAAAGCCAAGGTTTCACGTGGAAAGCTCGGAAATCTCAACATTCCACTTGAAAGTGACAAGGTTTCACGTGGAAAACTCAAGTTTCCACGTGAAATAGCCCAGGTTTCACGTGGAAAGCTTGGAAATCTCAGGATTTCACGTGAAATTGACAAGGTGTCATGTGGAAAACTCAAGTTTCCACGTGAAATAGCCCAGGTTTCACGTGGAAAGCTTGGAAAACTAAACATTCCACGTGAAATTGGCCAAGTTTCACGTGGAAAGCTTGGAAATATCAGGATTCCACGTGAAAAGCCAAGGTTTCACGTGGAAAGCTAGGAAATCTCATCATTCCACGTGAAATTGCAAAGGTTTCACGTGGAAAACTCAAGTTTCCAGGTGAAATAACCCAGGATTCACGTGGAAAGCTTGGAAAACTAAACATTCCACGTGAAATTGGCCAAGTTTCACGTGGAAAGCTTGGAAATATCAGGATTCCACGTCAAAGCCAAGGTTTCACGTGGAAAGCTAGGAAATCTCAACATTCCACGTGAAATTGCAAAGGTTTCACGTGAAAATCTTGGAAATCTCAGGATTCCACGTGAAAAGCCAAGGTTTCACGTGGAAAGCTCGGAAATCTCAACATTCTGTAACACCCCGATTTCGGTGGCGTCACTTTAGTAACCAAAAGTAAACTTAATGCGGAAAAACGTGAATATTTTTTCAACCTCCTGATAATAACTAAGACGAGACTGAATTAAATAAAACCCAACAATAACAAAATCAGAACTAATATATAATACATAAACAGCCCCCGCTGTAGTACTAACCTCGTCACGAGTAAACCTCCAGTGACGGAAAGAAAAGTGTAGCGCCCGAAGGCAATATGTACAGACTGAAAATAAAGGTGAAGTGTCCGCAACACCATCCCTCAAAACTGAAAATCAGCTGGCCCATCGGCCTGAAGCAAGACCTCCTAAGTCCAACCAACTCTCTGTGATTCCTGTTAAGAAACCACACAAAAGCTATAGGTGGGAAGCTACCCTGTCCCAAAAGAAACAGATGATGTTCAGAGCTAAGACTCTACTCCTACACTAATCCCATCTTGAGGAGCTCACACCAGCACCAGAACCTACATGCTAGCATGATCGTCGTCCGAATTCGAAATCCAGAACGACCTAGTCTATGTACACCATCCGTCATCCTCTCGCTACCGCGACGCGCTCCTGTTCCAGCATCCCAACCTAGTTTCCCCCGAAGGGTAAACCATGGTGAACCAGTCCGCAATACTCATCTGACAAAAGGCGTTGTCCGCCAAAACACACACAGAAGACGCGAGGGTCAACTCTAAAGAACTATGTAGATAATAAACCCAATAGGTACAAATAATATATAGCCACTTAGGCTTATAACTAGAGATATCATTCCTAGGGTTGCATGTTCCACCAAATCATAATGACAATAATAACATTTAGCATGTTCCAAGTAAGTTTATCAAATAGCAACCACACTCATCAACTAAGTCAGTATGCATGTTGCGTGATATGTATGCAGGTTAACCCAGTCAACCAATATGCAATCCGGAAACGGATGGGCATCAAAACGGATCAATCCTAGCACCAGCAACGGTGGGACCATTTCTGCCCGCGTGCCTCTTACACCAAGCAAAGGTATGGACAACAACGAGTCAATCCTAGCACCAGCAACGGTGGGACCATTTCCGCTCGCGTGCCTCTGGGATGGACATCAACGGATCAATCCTAGCACCAGCAACGGTGGGACCATTTCCGCCCGCGTGTCTCTTACACCAAACCAAGGTAGCCAGATCAGCCGTAACCCGTAGGTCTGCCATTTCGGTCTGCTACAAGAGACGTCTACAAACGCTCTTTCACGGCATTCCGGGTCTTATGACCATTTTGGAAACCGACGAGGTCCAGAGTACGTCCTGTGTTAATACCTCATTAATGTTGCATGTATGCAAAATGATTAGTCAAACAACGTCTCCGTCCTCACTCGACACGTCGCCACGTGTTCTAGGGAAGTTAAAGTCTCTAAAAGCTTACCCTAAGGTAAAGTCGATTCTGCGACAAAAGACACACTTCACAACACACATCGCTGCTCCAACAGCACAAGAGTATCACATACTCGGGAACTAATGGTTCCCCGGACTTATCCCCAGGATAGCCCAACAACATCGCTGCTCCAACAGCACAACAACCAACGCTGCTCCAACAGCACAACAACCAACGCTGCTCCAACAGCACAACAACAACAGACTCAACACTTGGATCCGACGACACTTCTCGTTTTCCAGACTATGATTTTCATCCAAAGCCTCCTTTCGAGATTATTACCCTTACTTAAAGATTTAGAGGTTGTTTAATGTCTTATGAATTTTCTTTTCAAAATAATATCCTTTTTAGTCTTATCGCAATTCCTATAAGTTCTCGGGATCTTCGAATCCCCAAATGACTCCAGAGAATGTCTCGATCCATAAACCCTATACAAGGCCCGAACCTCGTTCGTCCTATCAAACTTTCTCAAAACTCTCAAAATAAAATCGGCATGACCTGCCCGCTATTCTCACCATTCAGAATCTCAGATTTTCAGTGTAAAGCATATTTAAATCATCACAATCAACAACATGTCATATATCAATAAATCGCATCATAAACACTTAGCACTTAGCATATAAAGCATGCACCACACATCCTAGATTACCCACATAGCACATAGCATGTAAGTCAATCTTCAAAAACATTCAGTAGATGAATCATCTACATTGTCAGCCGAAGCCTCAGAAAACATTTTCAATCACACACAATCTCAGTGCATAAACAGTAAACAATGTCGAAATATCGACCCTAAGCATTAACTAGAGATTCAGTGAGAAGCCCTCACCTGAAGGTTCTCCAGCAAAAACTTCAAACTCTTCTTCACAAGCAAGGTGTTGATCCTCAGGAAATTCCTCAAAATCACCTTTAGAACAAAACCACAAAAAATCAATCAGAATCTATCGGAAACTAAGCTATCGATACTTACTAAGGTTACTCGAAGTAATCTATACTCTAAGGTACGATAAACTAGCGCGAAAAGACAAGTTTTCGGAAAAGGAAATTTCCTCCTCCCCCCCTTATAGCTCTCGGCCACTATAGGTAATTGTAGGGTTCGATTTTTCTTCGATCAAACTTGGTTCCTATGCTTTCATAAGCCGTAACTAAGGGTATTCTGAACTCGGAAAAATTATCGGATCAAAAACTGTCGCAGGGGTATTTTGGTCATGATTTTTAACTTAGGATTTTCAAAACTGAAATCCCAAAAATAAAATTTTGCAGGGACGTCACCAACGACGTTTATGACAACTAATCCTACTAGCACTAAGCTAAGGCGATAGTTTTCAGCCTAGAGGTTGGAACTTTACTCAAAAACTACATAAAATGGGTATTTTAGGTTCAAATTGATTCCGGCGGAATTCCGGCGACATAACGGAAAATCTAATCCGGCAGAAGTGATCTTGGGCATACATAGAAGAGGTTTAGAATCAGAAATGAAAGATTCAGGATAGTTTTGCAAAAACCCATAAACTATCCGCTCAGAAAACTCTACAGAAAAGCTATGGAAAAAGCGATCGGAGGTAAGGATTAGCGACTATACCTCGAAACCTTGAAGTAGCAACTGATTGATCGACGATCAAGCAAACGATGAAGAAAAACTCTTCTTCCTTCTTCCTTGTTCTTGGCCGCGGTTTAGAGGAGAGAAAATGGAGGAAAATTGTGTTTTTTCTTCCTTTGTTTGCTATATATAGAAGGTGGAAATTCGCGGGAAAATGAAAGTTCCGCGAATCCGATTTTTCCGGCGTCATTCACCATGAATTCTAAGATAGGTTTTGGCAAAGGAATTCCCAAGCTAAGAAGATGTCTCCTTGTATTTTTGGCAACTAATGCAAAGTCGGTGCAAAGTCGGTGTAAAACTATTTTACCCGATAAGTTGCTTTTTGCCTCGAATGTCGGAATGGAAAACTTCCTTCTGAAGAAAGATTGAAATCATCAAGAGAAATGGGTGTACGCGTGTGGAATATTCATTTGAAGCTCTGAATAGATAAAGTCCTCAAAGTCGGGAAATTCTAGGGTTTTGAAATACCAGGGATTCGGTTTCGGCAAACTTCCGATGATTGGAATCGGACGTTCGTAGATCCTAGAGTTTCGCCTCGAAACGATTGTTATATATGGAAGAAGAGAAATTCTAACATTTCTCTGAAGATTTTTGGAATTAACTGCCAGCGTGCCTAAAAGTGAAAATTAGCTATATACTAGGGTTTCTGACCTAGGTTTAAGCGTAAAACGTTCGTGCTATAACTTTTATCGATCATAATGAAATCCTTGAACTTTTCCTGAACTTTCTCCTTCATAAATATATTTCATTTAATAAACTTTCGTTCAGGTTTCCCTTCACATTACATCAACCCTAATCGTGAATAAAAAGTTTATTCACTTAACATAAGCCTAAAACTCGGGCCTTACACATTCCACGTGAAAGTGACAAGGTTTCACGTGGAAAACTCAAGTTTCCACGTGAAATAGCCCAAGTTTCACGTGGAAAACTTGGAAAACTAAACATTCCACGTGAAATTGGCCAAGTTTCACGTGGAAAGCTTGGAAATCTCAGGATTCCACGTGAAAAGCCAAGGTTTCACGTGGAAAGCTAGGAAATCTCAACATTCCACGTGATATTGCCAAGGTTTCATGTGGAAAACTCACGTTTCCACGTGAAATAGCCCAAGTTTCACGTGGAAATCTTGGAAAATTCAACATTCCAAGTGAAATTGGCCAAGTTTCACTTGAAAAGCTTGGAAATCTCAGGATTCCACGTGAATAGCCAAGGTTTCACGTGGAAAGCTCGGAAATCTCAACCTTCCACGTGAAATTGCCAAGGTCTCACGTGGAAAGCTCACGTTTCCACGTGAAATAGCCCAGGTTTCACGTGGAAAGCTTGGAAAACTCAACATTCCACGTGAAAGTGAGAAGGTTTCACGTGGAAAACTCAAGTTTCCACGTGAAATAGCCTAGGTTTCACGTGGAAAGCTTGGAAATCTCAGGATTCCACGTGAAAAGCCAAGCTTTCACGTGGAAAACTCCAGTTTCCACGTGAAATAGCCTAGGTTACACGTGGAAGGCTTGGAAAACTCAACATTCCAAGTGAAATTGGCCAAGTTTCACGAGAAAAGCTTTGAAATCTCAGTATTCCACGTGAAAAGCCAAGGTTCACGTGGAAAGCTTGGAAATCTCAACATTCCACGTGAAATTGCCAAGGTTTCACGTGGAAAACTCACGTTTCCACGTGAAATAGCCCAGGTTTCTCTTGGAAAGCTTGGAAAACTCAACATTCCACGTGAAATTGGCCAAGTTTCACGTGGAAAGCTTGGAAATCTCAGGATTCCACGTGAAAAGCCAAGGTTTCACGTGGAAAGCTCGGAAATCTCAACCTTCCACGTGAAATTGCCGAGGTTTCACGTGGAAAACTCACGTTTCCACGTGAAATAGCCCAGGTTTCACGTGGAAAGTTTGGAAAACTCAACATTCCACGTGAAATTGGCCAAGTTTCACGTGGAAAGCTTGTCAAACTCAAGTTTCCACGTCAAATAGCCCAGGTTACACGTGGAAAGCTCGGAAATCTCAACATTCCACGTGAAAGTGACAAGGTTTCACGTGGAAAGCTTGGAAATCTCAGGATTCCACGTGAAAAGCCAAGCTTTCACGTGGAAAACTCAAGTTTCCACGTGAAATAGCCTAGGTTACACGTGGAAGGCTTGGAAAACTCAACATTCCAAGTGAAATTGGCCAAGTTTCACGAGAAAAGCTTGGAAATCTCAGGATTCCACGTGAAAAGCCATGGTTTCACGTGGAAAAGTCACGTTTCCACGAGAAATAGCCCAGGCTTCACGTGGAAAGCTTGGAAAACTCAACATTCCACTTGAAATTGGCCAAGTTTCACGTGGAAAGCTTGGCAAACTCAAGTTTCCACGTGAAATAGCCTAGGTAACACGTGGAAAGCTCGGAAATCTCAACATTCCACATGAAATTGGCCAAATTTCACGTGAAAAGCTTGGAAATCTCAGGATTCCACGTGAAAAGCCAAGGTTTCACGTGGAAAGCTCGGAAATCTCAACATTCCACTTGAAAGTGACAAGGTTTCACGTGGAAAACTCAAGTTTGCACGTGAAATAGCCCAGGTTTCACGTGGAAAGCTTGGAAATCTCAGGATTTCACGTGAAATTGACAAGGTGTCACGTGGAAAACTCAAGTTTCCACGTGAAATAGCCCAGGTTTCACGTGGAAAGCTTGGAAAACTAAACATTCCACGTGAAATTGGCCAAGTTTCACGTGGAAAGCTTGGAAATATCAGGATTCCACGTGAAAAGCCAAGGTTTCACGTGGAAAGCTAGGAAATCTCATCATTCCACGTGAAATTGCAAAGGTTTCACGTGGAAAACTCAAGTTTCCAGGTGAAATAACCCAGGATTCACGTGGAAAGCTTGGAAAACTAAACATTCCACGTGAAATTGGCCAAGTTTCACGTGGAAAGCTTGGAAATATCAGGATTCCACGTCAAAGCCAAGGTTTCACGTGGAAAGCTAGGAAATCTCAACATTCCACGTGAAATTGCAAAGGTTTCACGTGAAAATCTTGGAAATCTCAGGATTCCACGTGAAAAGCCAAGGTTTCACGTGGAAAGCTCGGAAATCTCAACATTCCACGTGAAAGTGACAAGGTTTCACGTGGAAAACTCAAGTTTCCACGTGAAATAGCCCAAGTTTCACGTGGAAAACTTGGAAAACTAAACATTCCACGTGAAATTGGTCAAGTTTCACGTGGAAAGCTTGGAAATCTCAGGATTCCACGTGAAAAGCCAATGTTTCATGTGGAAAGCTTGGAAATCTCAGGATTCCACGTGAAAAGCCAAGCTTTCACGTGGAAAACTCAAGTTTCCACGTGAAATAGCCCAGGTTACACGTGGAAGGCTTGGAAATCTCTGGATTCCACGTGAAAAGCCAAGGTTTCACGTGGAAAGCTCGGAAATCTCAACATTCCACGTGAAATAGCCCAGGTTTCTCGTGGAAAGCTTGGAAAACTCAACATTCCACGTGAAATTGGCCAAGTTTCACGTGGAAAGCTTGGAAATCTCAGGATTCCACGTGAAAAGCCAAGGTTTCACGTGGAAAGCTCGGAAATCTCAACATTCCACGTGAAATTGCCAAATTTTCACGTGGAAAACTCACGTTTCCACGTGAAATAGCCCAAGTTTCACGTGGAAAGCTTGGAAAACTCAACATTCCACGTGAAATTGGCCAAGTTTCACGTGGAAAGCTTGTCAAACTCAAGTTTCCACGAGAAATAGCCCAGGTTACACGTGGAAAGCTCGGAAATCTCAACATTCCACGTGAAAGTGACAAGGTTTCACGTGGAAAACTCAAGTTTCCACGTGAAATAGCCCAGGTTTCATGTGGAAAGCTTGGAAATCTCAGGATTCCACGTGAAAAGCCAAGCTTTCACGTGGAAAACTCAAGTTTCCACGTGAAATAGCCCAGGTTACACGTGGAAGGCTTGGAAATCTCTGGATTCCACGTGAAAAGCCAAGGTTTCACGTGGAAAGCTCGGAAATCTCAACATTCCACGTGAAATAGCCCAGGTTTGTCGTGGAAAGCTTGGAAAACTCAACATTCCACGTGAAATTGGCCAAGTTTCACGTGGAAAGCTTGGAAATCTCAGGATTCCACGTGAAAAGCCAAGGTTTCACGTGGAAAACTCGGAAATCTCAACCTTCCACGTGAAAGTGACAAGGTTTCACGTGGAAAACTCAAGTTTCCACGTGAAATAGCCTAGGTTTCACGTGAAAAGCTTGGAAATCTCAAGTTTCCACGTGAAAAGCCAAGCTTGGCTTTCACGTGGAAAACTCAAGTTTCCACGTGAAATAGCCCAGGTTACACGTGGAAGGCTTGGAAAACTCAACATTCCAAGTGAAATTGGCCAAGTTTCACGAGAAAAGCTTGGAAATCTCAGGATTCCACGTGAAAAGCCAAGGTTCACGTGGAAAGCATGGAAATCTCAACATTGCACGTGAAATTGCCAAGGTTTCACGTGGAAAGCTCACGTTTCCACGTGAAATAGCCCAGGTTTCTCGTGGAAAGCTTGGAAAACTCAACATTCCACGTGAAATTGGCCAAGTTTCACGTGGAAAGCTTGGAAATCTCAGGATTCCACGTGAAAAGCCAAGGTTTCACGTGGAAAACTCGGAAATCTCAACCTTCCACGTGAAATTGCCAAGGTTTCACGTGGAAAACTCACGTTTCCACGTGAAATGTCCCAGGTTTCACGGGGAAAGCTTGGAAAACTCAACATTCCACGTGAAATTGGCCAAGTTTCACGAGAAAAGCTTGGAAATCTCAGGATTCCACGTGAAAAGCCATGGTTTCACGTGGAAAAGTCACGTTTCCACGTGAAATAGCCCAGGCTTCACGTGGAAAGCTTGGAAAACTCAACATTCCACTTGAAATTGGCCAAGTTTCACGTGGAAAGCTTGGCAAACTCAAGTTTCCACGTGAAATAGCCTAGGTAACACGTGGAAAGCTCGGAAATCTCAACATTCCACATGAAATTGGCCAAATTTCACGTGAAAAGCTTGGAAATCTCAGGATTCCACGTGAAAAGCCAAGGTTTCACGTGGAAAGCTCGGAAATCTCAACATTCCACTTGAAAGTGACAAGGTTTCACGTGGAAAACTCAAGTTTGCACGTGAAATAGCCCAGGTTTCACGTGGAAAGCTTGGAAATCTCAGGATTTCACGTGAAATTGACAAGGTGTCACGTGGAAAACTCAAGTTTCCACGTGAAATAGCCCAGGTTTCACGTGGAAAGCTTGGAAAACTAAACATTCCACGTGAAATTGGCCAAGTTTCACGTGGAAAGCTTGGAAATATCAGGATTCCACGTGAAAAGCCAAGGTTTCACGTGGAAAGCTAGGAAATCTCATCATTCCACGTGAAATTGCAAAGGTTTCACGTGGAAAACTTAAGTTTCCAGGTGAAATAACCCAGGATTCACGTGGAAAGCTTGGAAAACTAAACATTCCACGTGAAATTGGCCAAGTTTCACGTGGAAAGCTTGGAAATATCAGGATTCCACGTCAAAGCCAAGGTTTCACGTGGAAAGCTAGGAAATCTCAACATTCCACGTGAAATTGCAAAGGTTTCACGTGAAAATCTTGGAAATCTCAGAATTCCACGTGAAAAGCCAAGGTTTCACGTGGAAAGCTCGGAAATCTCAACATTCCACGTGAAAGTGACAAGGTTTCACGTGGAAAACTCAAGTTTCCACGTGAAATAGCCCAAGTTTCACGTGGAAAACTTGGAAAACTAAACATTCCACGTGAAATTGGTCAAGTTTCACGTGGAAAGCTTGGAAATCTCAGGATTCCACGTGAAAAGCCAATGTTTCATGTGGAAAGCTTGGAAATCTCAGGATTCCACGTGAAAAGCCAAGCTTTCACGTGGAAAACTCAAGTTTCCACGTGAAATAGCCCAGGTTACACGTGGAAGGCTTGGAAATCTCTGGATTCCACGTGAAAAGCCAAGGTTTCACGTGGAAAGCTCGGAAATCTCAACATTCCACGTGAAATAGCCCAGGTTTCTCGTGGAAAGCTTGGAAAACTCAACATTCCACGTGAAATTGGCCAAGTTTCACGTGGAAAGCTTGGAAATCTCAGGATTCCACGTGAAAAGCCAACGTTTCACGTGGAAAGCTTGGAAATCACAACATTCCACGTGAAATTTGAAATAGCCCAGGTTTCACGTGGAAAGATTGGAAAACTCAATATTTCAAGTGAAATTGGCCAAGTTTCACGAGAAAAGCTTGGAAATCTCAACATTCCACGTGAAATAGCCCAGGTTACACGTGGAAAGCTTGGAAAACTCAACATTCCACGTGAAATTGGCCAAGTTTCACGTGGAAAGCTTGGAAATCTCAGGATTCCACGTGAAAAGCCAAGGTTTCACGTGGAAAACTCGGAAATCTCAACCTTCCACGTGAAATTGCCAATGTTTCACGTGGAAAACTCACGTTTCCACGTGAAATGGCCCAGGTTTCACGTGGAAAGCTTGGAAAACTCAACATTCCACGTGAAATTGGCCAAGTTTCACGAGAAAAGCTTGGAAATCTCAGGATTCCACGTGAAAAGCCATGGTTTCACGTGGAAAACTCACGTTTCCACGTGAAATAGCCCAGGTTTCACGTGGAAAGCTTGGAAAACTCAACATTCCACTTGAAATTGGCCAAGTTTCACGTGGAAAGCTTGGCAAACTCAAGTTTCCACGTGAAATAGCCTAGGTAACACGTGGAAAGCTCGGAAATCTCAACATTCCACATGAAATTGGCCAAATTTCACGTGAAAAGCTTGGAAATCTCAGGATTCCACGTGAAAAGCCAAGGTTTCACGTGGAAAGCTCGGAAATCTCAACATTCCACTTGAAAGTGACAAGGTTTCACGTGGAAAACTCAAGTTTCCACGTGAAATAGCCCAGGTTTCACGTGGAAAGCTTGGAAATCTCAGGATTTCACGTGAAATTGACAAGGTGTCATGTGGAAAACTCAAGTTTCCACGTGAAATAGCCCAGGTTTCACGTGGAAAGCTTGGAAAACTAAACATTCCACGTGAAATTGGCCAAGTTTCACGTGGAAAGCTTGGAAATATCAGGATTCCACGTGAAAAGCCAAGGTTTCACGTGGAAAGCTAGGAAATCTCATCATTCCACGTGAAATTGCAAAGGTTTCACGTGGAAAACTCAAGTTTCCAGGTGAAATAACCCAGGATTCACGTGGAAAGCTTGGAAAACTAAACATTCCACGTGAAATTGGCCAAGTTTCACGTGGAAAGCTTGGAAATATCAGGATTCCACGTCAAAGCCAAGGTTTCACGTGGAAAGCTAGGAAATCTCAACATTCCACGTGAAATTGCAAAGGTTTCACGTGAAAATCTTGGAAATCTCAGGATTCCACGTGAAAAGCCAAGGTTTCACGTGGAAAGCTCGGAAATCTCAACATTCTGTAACACCCCGATTTCGGTGGCGTCACTTTAGTAACCAAAAGTAAACTTAATGCGGAAAAACGTGAATATTTTTTCAACCTCCTGATAATAACTAAGACGAGACTGAATTAAATAAAACCCAACAATAACAAAATCAGAACTAATATATAATACATAAACAGCCCCCGCTGTAGTACTAACCTCGTCACGAGTAAACCTCCAGTGACGGAAAGAAAAGTGTAGCGCCCGAAGGCAATATGTACAGACTGAAAATAAAGGTGAAGTGTCCGCAACACCATCCCTCAAAACTGAAAATCAGCTGGCCCATCGGCCTGAAGCAAGACCTCCTAAGTCCAACCAACTCTCTGTGATTCCTGTTAAGAAACCACACAAAAGCTATAGGTGGGAAGCTACCCTGTCCCAAAAGAAACAGATGATGTTCAGAGCTAAGACTCTACTCCTACACTAATCCCATCTTGAGGAGCTCACACCAGCACCAGAACCTACATGCTAGCATGATCGTCGTCCGAATTCGAAATCCAGAACGACCTAGTCTATGTACACCATCCGTCATCCTCTCGCTACCGCGACGCGCTCCTGTTCCAGCATCCCAACCTAGTTTCCCCCGAAGGGTAAACCATGGTGAACCAGTCCGCAATACTCATCTGACAAAAGGCGTTGTCCGCCAAAACACACACAGAAGACGCGAGGGTCAACTCTAAAGAACTATGTAGATAATAAACCCAATAGGTACAAATAATATATAGCCACTTAGGCTTATAACTAGAGATATCATTCCTAGGGTTGCATGTTCCACCAAATCATAATGACAATAATAACATTTAGCATGTTCCAAGTAAGTTTATCAAATAGCAACCACACTCATCAACTAAGTCAGTATGCATGTTGCGTGATATGTATGCAGGTTAACCCAGTCAACCAATATGCAATCCGGAAACGGATGGGCATCAAAACGGATCAATCCTAGCACCAGCAACGGTGGGACCATTTCTGCCCGCGTGCCTCTTACACCAAGCAAAGGTATGGACAACAACGAGTCAATCCTAGCACCAGCAACGGTGGGACCATTTCCGCTCGCGTGCCTCTGGGATGGACATCAACGGATCAATCCTAGAACCAGCAACGGTGGGACCATTTCCGCCCGCGTGTCTCTTACACCAAACCAAGGTAGCCAGATCAGCCGTAACCCGTAGGTCTGCCATTTCGGTCTGCTACAAGAGACGTCTACAAACGCTCTTTCACGGCATTCCGGGTCTTATGACCATTTTGGAAACCGACGAGGTCCAGAGTACGTCCTGTGTTAATACCTCATTAATGTTGCATGTATGCAAAATGATTAGTCAAACAACGTCTCCGTCCTCACTCGACACGTCGCCACGTGTTCTAGGGAAGTTAAAGTCTCTAAAAGCTTACCCTAAGGTAAAGTCGATTCTGCGACAAAAGACACACTTCACAACACACATCGCTGCTCCAACAGCACAAGAGTATCACATACTCGGGAACTAATGGTTCCCCGGACTTATCCCCAGGATAGCCCAACAACATCGCTGCTCCAACAGCACAACAACCAACGCTGCTCCAACAGCACAACAACCAACGCTGCTCCAACAGCACAACAACAACAGACTCAACACTTGGATCCGACGACACTTCTCGTTTTCCAGACTATGATTTTCATCCAAAGCCTCCTTTCGAGATTATTACCCTTACTTAAAGATTTAGAGGTTGTTTAATGTCTTATGAATTTTCTTTTCAAAATAATATCCTTTTTAGTCTTATCGCAATTCCTATAAGTTCTCGGGATCTTCGAATCCCCAAATGACTCCAGAGAATGTCTCGATCCATAAACCCTATACAAGGCCCGAACCTCGTTCGTCCTATCAAACTTTCTCAAAACTCTCAAAATAAAATCGGCATGACCTGCCCGCTATTCTCACCATTCAGAATCTCAGATTTTCAGTGTAAAGCATATTTAAATCATCACAATCAACAACATGTCATATATCAATAAATCGCATCATAAACACTTAGCACTTAGCATATAAAGCATGCACCACACATCCTAGATTACCCACATAGCACATAGCATGTAAGTCAATCTTCAAAAACATTCAGTAGATGAATCATCTACATTGTCAGCCGAAGCCTCAGAAAACATTTTCAATCACACACAATCTCAGTGCATAAACAGTAAACAATGTCGAAATATCGACCCTAAGCATTAACTAGAGATTCAGTGAGAAGCCCTCACCTGAAGGTTCTCCAGCAAAAACTTCAAACTCTTCTTCACAAGCAAGGTGTTGATCCTCAGGAAATTCCTCAAAATCACCTTTAGAACAAAACCACAAAAAATCAATCAGAATCTATCGGAAACTAAGCTATCGATACTTACTAAGGTTACTCGAAGTAATCTATACTCTAAGGTACGATAAACTAGCGCGAAAAGACAAGTTTTCGGAAAAGGAAATTTCCTCCTCCCCCCCTTATAGCTCTCGGCCACTATAGGTAATTGTAGGGTTCGATTTTTCTTCGATCAAACTTGGTTCCTATGCTTTCATAAGCCGTAACTAAGGGTATTCTGAACTCGGAAAAATTATCGGATCAAAAACTGTCGCAGGGGTATTTTGGTCATGATTTTTAACTTAGGATTTTCAAAACTGAAATCCCAAAAATAAAATTTTGCAGGGACGTCACCAACGACGTTTATGACAACTAATCCTACTAGCACTAAGCTAAGGCGATAGTTTTCAGCCTAGAGGTTGGAACTTTACTCAAAAACTACATAAAATGGGTATTTTAGGTTCAAATTGATTCCGGCGGAATTCCGGCGACATAACGGAAAATCTAATCCGGCAGAAGTGATCTTGGGCATACATAGAAGAGGTTTAGAATCAGAAATGAAAGATTCAGGATAGTTTTGCAAAAACCCATAAACTATCCGCTCAGAAAACTCTACAGAAAAGCTATGGAAAAAGCGATCGGAGGTAAGGATTAGCGACTATACCTCGAAACCTTGAAGTAGCAACTGATTGATCGACGATCAAGCAAACGATGAAGAAAAACTCTTCTTCCTTCTTCCTTGTTCTTGGCCGCGGTTTAGAGGAGAGAAAATGGAGGAAAATTGTGTTTTTTCTTCCTTTGTTTGCTATATATAGAAGGTGGAAATTCGCGGGAAAATGAAAGTTCCGCGAATCCGATTTTTCCGGCGTCATTCACCATGAATTCTAAGATAGGTTTTGGCAAAGGAATTCCCAAGCTAAGAAGATGTCTCCTTGTATTTTTGGCAACTAATGCAAAGTCGGTGCAAAGTCGGTGTAAAACTATTTTACCCGATAAGTTGCTTTTTGCCTCGAATGTCGGAATGGAAAACTTCCTTCTGAAGAAAGATTGAAATCATCAAGAGAAATGGGTGTACGCGTGTGGAATATTCATTTGAAGCTCTGAATAGATAAAGTCCTCAAAGTCGGGAAATTCTAGGGTTTTGAAATACCAGGGATTCGGTTTCGGCAAACTTCCGATGATTGGAATCGGACGTTCGTAGATCCTAGAGTTTCGCCTCGAAACGATTGTTATATATGGAAGAAGAGAAATTCTAACATTTCTCTGAAGATTTTTGGAATTAACTGCCAGCGTGCCTAAAAGTGAAAATTAGCTATATACTAGGGTTTCTGACCTAGGTTTAAGCGTAAAACGTTCGTGCTATAACTTTTATCGATCATAATGAAATCCTTGAACTTTTCCTGAACTTTCTCCTTCATAAATATATTTCATTTAATAAACTTTCGTTCAGGTTTCCCTTCACATTACATCAACCCTAATCGTGAATAAAAAGTTTATTCACTTAACATAAGCCTAAAACTCGGGCCTTACACATTCCACGTGAAAGTGACAAGGTTTCACGTGGAAAACTCAAGTTTCCACGTGAAATAGCCCAAGTTTCACGTGGAAAACTTGGAAAACTAAACATTCCACGTGAAATTGGCCAAGTTTCACGTGGAAAGCTTGGAAATCTCAGGATTCCACGTGAAAAGCCAAGGTTTCACGTGGAAAGCTAGGAAATCTCAACATTCCACGTGATATTGCCAAGGTTTCATGTGGAAAACTCACGTTTCCACGTGAAATAGCCCAAGTTTCACGTGGAAATCTTGGAAAATTCAACATTCCAAGTGAAATTGGCCAAGTTTCACTTGAAAAGCTTGGAAATCTCAGGATTCCACGTGAATAGCCAAGGTTTCACGTGGAAAGCTCGGAAATCTCAACCTTCCACGTGAAATTGCCAAGGTCTCACGTGGAAAGCTCACGTTTCCACGTGAAATAGCCCAGGTTTCACGTGGAAAGCTTGGAAAACTCAACATTCCACGTGAAAGTGAGAAGGTTTCACGTGGAAAACTCAAGTTTCCACGTGAAATAGCCTAGGTTTCACGTGGAAAGCTTGGAAATCTCAGGATTCCACGTGAAAAGCCAAGCTTTCACGTGGAAAACTCCAGTTTCCACGTGAAATAGCCTAGGTTACACGTGGAAGGCTTGGAAAACTCAACATTCCAAGTGAAATTGGCCAAGTTTCACGAGAAAAGCTTTGAAATCTCAGTATTCCACGTGAAAAGCCAAGGTTCACGTGGAAAGCTTGGAAATCTCAACATTCCACGTGAAATTGCCAAGGTTTCACGTGGAAAACTCACGTTTCCACGTGAAATAGCCCAGGTTTCTCTTGGAAAGCTTGGAAAACTCAACATTCCACGTGAAATTGGCCAAGTTTCACGTGGAAAGCTTGGAAATCTCAGGATTCCACGTGAAAAGCCAAGGTTTCACGTGGAAAGCTCGGAAATCTCAACCTTCCACGTGAAATTGCCGAGGTTTCACGTGGAAAACTCACGTTTCCACGTGAAATAGCCCAGGTTTCACGTGGAAAGTTTGGAAAACTCAACATTCCACGTGAAATTGGCCAAGTTTCACGTGGAAAGCTTGTCAAACTCAAGTTTCCACGTCAAATAGCCCAGGTTACACGTGGAAAGCTCGGAAATCTCAACATTCCACGTGAAAGTGACAAGGTTTCACGTGGAAAGCTTGGAAATCTCAGGATTCCACGTGAAAAGCCAAGCTTTCACGTGGAAAACTCAAGTTTCCACGTGAAATAGCCTAGGTTACACGTGGAAGGCTTGGAAAACTCAACATTCCAAGTGAAATTGGCCAAGTTTCACGAGAAAAGCTTGGAAATCTCAGGATTCCACGTGAAAAGACAAGGTTCACGTGGAAAGCTTGGAAATCTCAACATTCCACGTGAAATTGCCAAGGTTTCACGTGGAAAACTCACGTTTCCACGTGAAATAGCCCAGGTTTCTCGTGGAAAGCTTGGAAAACTCAACATTCCACGTGAAATTGGCCAAGTTTCACGTGGAAAGCTTGGAAATCTCAGGATTCCACGTGAAAAGCCAAGGTTTCACGTGGAAAGCTCGGAAATCTCAACCTTCCACGTGAAATTGCCAAGGTTTCACGTGGAAAACTCACGTTTCCACGTGAAATAGCCCAGGTTTCACGTGGAAAGCTTGGAAAACTCAACATTCCACGTGAAATTGGCCAAGTTTCACGTGGAAAGCTTGTCAAACTCAAGTTTCCACGTCAAATAGCCCAGGTTACACGTGGAAAGCTCGGAAATCTCAACATTCCACGTGAAAGTGACAAGGTTTCACGTGGAAAACTAAGGTTTCCACGTGAAATAGCCTAGGTTTCACGTGGAAAGCTTGGAAATCTCAGGATTCCACGTGAAAAGCCAAGCTTTCACGTGGAAAACTCAAGTTTCCACGTGAAATAGCCTAGGTTACACGTGGAAGGCTTGGAAAACTCAACATTCCAAGTGAAATTGGCCAAGTTTCACGAGAAAAGCTTGGAAATCTCAGGATTCCACGTGAAAAGCCAAGGTTCACGTGGAAAGCTTGGAAATCTCAACATTCCACGTGCAATTGCCAAGGTTTCACGTGGAAAACTCACATTTCCACGTGAAATAGCCCAGGTTTCTCGTGGAAAGCTTGGAAAACTCAACATTCCAAGTGAAATTGGCCAAGTTTCACGAGAAAAGCTTGGAAATCTCAGGATTCCACGTGAAAAGCCAAGGTTCACGTGGAAAGCTTGGAAATCTCAACATTCCATGCGAAATTGCCAAGGTTTCACGTGGAAAACTCACGTTTCCACGTGAAATAGCCCAGGTTTCTCGTGGAAAGCTTGGAAAACTCAACATTCCACGTGAAATTGGCCAAGTTTCACGTGGAAAGCTTGGAAATCTCAGGATTCCACGTGAAAAGCCAAGGTTTCACGTGGAAAGCTTGGAAATCACAACATTCCACGTGAAATAGCCCAGGTTTCACGTGGAAAGATTGGAAAACTCAATATTTCAAGTGAAATTGGCCAAGTTTCACGAGAAAAGCTTGGAAATCTCCAGATTCCACGTGAAAAGCCAAGGTTTCACGTGGAAAGCTAGGAAATCTCAACATTCCACGTGAAATTGACAAGGTTTCACGTGGAAAACTCAAGTTTCCACGTGAAATAGCCCAGGTTTCACTTGGAAAGCTTGGAAAACTAAACATTCCATGTGAAATTGGCCAACTCAGGATTCCACGTGAAAATCCAAGGTTTCACGTGGAAAGCTCGGAAATCTCAACATTCCACGTGAAATTGCCAAGGTTTCACGTGGAAAACTCACGTTTCCACGTGAAATAGCCCAAGTTTCACGTGGAAAGCTTGGAAAACTCAACATTCCACGTGAAATTGGCCAAGTTTCACGTGGAAAGCTTGTCAAACTCAAGTTTCCACGAGAAATAGCCCAGGTTACACGTGGAAAGCTCGGAAATCTCAACATTCCACGTGAAAGTGACAAGGTTTCACGTGGAAAACTCAAGTTTCCACGTGAAATAGCCCAGGTTTCATGTGGAAAGCTTGGAAATCTCAGGATTCCACGTGAAAAGCCAAGCTTTCACGTGGAAAACTCAAGTTTCCACGTGAAATAGCCCATGTTACACGTGGAAGGCTTGGAAATCTCTGGATTCCACGTGAAAAGCCAAGGTTTCACGTGGAAAGCTCGGAAATCTCAACATTCCACGTGAAATAGCCCAGGTTTCTCGTGGAAAGCTTGGAAAACTCAACATTCCACGTGAAATTGGCCAAGTTTCACGTGGAAAGCTTGGAAGTCTCAGGATTCCACGTGAAAATTCAAGGTTTCACGTGGAAAACTCGGAAATCTCAACCTTCCACGTGAAATTGCCAAGGTTTCACGTGCAAAACTCACGTTTCCACGTGCAATAGCCCAAGTTTCACGTGGAAAGCTTGGAAAACTCAACATTCCACGTGAAATTGGCCAAGTTTCACGTGGAAAGCTTGTCAAACTCAAGTTTCCACGTCAAATAGCCCAGGTTACACGTGGAAAGCTCGGAAATCTCAACATTCCACGTGAAAGTGACAAGGTTTCACGTGGAAAACTCAAGTTTCCACGTGAAATAGCCTAGGTTTCACGTGAAAAGCTTGGAAATCTCGGGTTTCCACGTGAAAGCTTGGCTTTTCACGTGGAAAACTCAAGTTTCCACGTGAAATAGCCCAGGTTACACGTGGAAGGCTTGTAAAACTCAACATTCCAAGTGAAATTGGCCAAGTTTCACGAGAAAAGCTTGGAAATCTCAGGATTCCACGTGAAAAGCCAAGGTTCACGTGGAAAGCTAGGAAATCTCAACATTCCACGTGAAATTGCAAAGGTTTCACGTGGAAAGCTCACGTTTCCACGTGAAATAGCCCAGGTTTCTCGTGGAAAGCTTGGAAAACTCAACATTCCACGTGAAATTGGCCAAGTTTCACGTGGAAAGCTTGGAAATCTCAGGATTCCACGTGAAAAGCCAAGTTTTCACGTGGAAAGCTCGGAAATCTCAACCTTCCACGTGAAATTGCCGAGGTTTCACGTGGAAAACTCACGTTTCCACGTGAAATAGCCCAGGTTTCACGTGGAAAGTTTGGAAAACTCAACATTCCACGTGAAATTGGCCAAGTTTCACGTGGAAAGCTTGTCAAACTCAAGTTTCCACGTCAAATAGCCCATGTTACACGTGGAAAGCTCGGAAATCTCAACATTCCACGTGAAAGTGACAAGGTTTCACGTGGAAAACTAAGGTTTCCACGTGAAATAGCCTAGGTTTCACGTGGAAAGCTTGGAAATCTCAGGATTCCACGTGAAAAGCCAAGCTTTCACGTGGAAAACTCAAGTTTCCACGTGAAATAGCCTAGGTTACACGTGGAAGGCTTGGAAAACTCAACATTCCAAGTGAAATTGGCCAAGTTTCACGAGAAAAGCTTGGAAATCTCAGGATTCCACGTGAAAAGCCAAGGTTCACGTGGAAAGCTTTGAAATCTCAACATTCCACGTGCAATTGCCAAGGTTTCACGTGGAAAACTCACGTTTCCACGTGAAATAGCCCAGGTTTCTCGTGGAAAGCTTGGAAAACTCAACATTCCAAGTGAAATTGGCCAAGTTTCACGAGAAAAGCTTGGAAATCTCAGGATTCCACGTGAAAAGCCAAGGTTCACGTGGAAAGCTTGGAAATCTCAACATTCCACGCGAAATTGCCAAGGTTTCACGTGGAAAACTCACGTTTCCACATGAAATAGCCCAGGTTTCTCGTGGAAAGCTTGGAAAACTCAACATTCCACGTGAAATTGGCCAAGTTTCACGTGGAAAGCTTGGAAATCTCAGGATTCCACGTGAAAAGCCAAGGTTTCACGTGGAAAGCTTGGAAATCACAACATTCCACGTGAAATTTGAAATAGCCCAGGTTTCACGCGGAAAGATTGGAAAACTCAATATTTCAAGTGAAATTGGCCAAGTTTCACGAGAAAAGCTTGGAAATCTCAAGATTCCACGTGAAAAGCCAAGGTTTCACGTGTAAAGCTAGGAAATCTCAACATTCCACGTGAAATTGACAAGGTTTCACGTGGAAAACTCAAGTTTCCACGTGAAATAGCCCAGGTTTCACTTGGAAAGCTTGGAAAACTAAACATTCCATGTGAAATTGGCCAACTCAGGATTCCACGTGAAAATCCAAGGTTTCACGTGGAAAGCTCGGAAATCTCAACATTCCACGTGAAATTGCCAAGGTTTCACGTGGAAAACTCACGTTTCCACGTGAAATAGCCCAAGTTTCACGTGGAAAGCTTGGAAAACTCAACATTCCACGTGAAATTGGCCAAGTTTCACGTGGAAAGCTTGTCAAACTCAAGTTTCCACGAGAAATAGCCCAGGTTACACGTGGAAAGCTCGGAAATCTCAACATTCCACGTGAAAGTGACAAGGTTTCACGTGGAAAACTCAAGTTTCCACGTGAAATAGCCCAGGTTTCATGTGGAAAGCTTGGAAATCTCAGGATTCCACGTGAAAAGCCAAGCTTTCACGTGGAAAACTCAAGTTTCCACGTGAAATAGCCCAGGTTACACGTGGAAGGCTTGGAAATCTCTGGATTCCACGTGAAAAGCCAAGTTTCACGTGGAAAGCTCGGAAATCTCAACATTCCACGTGCAATTGCCATGGTTTCACGTGGAAAAGTCACGTTTCCACGTGAAATAGCCCAGGTTACACGTGGAAGGCTTGGAAAACTCATAATTCCAAGTGAAATTGGCCAAGTTTCACGTGAAAAGCTTGGAAATCTCAGGATTCCACGTGAAAAGTCAAGCTTTCACGTGGAAAACTCAAGTTTCCACGTGAAATAGCTCAGGTTACACGTGGAAGGCTTGGAAAACTCAACATTCCAAGTGAAATTGGCCAAGTTTCACGAGAAAAGCTTGGAAATCTCAGGATTCCACGTGAAAAGCCAAGGTTTCACGTGGAAAGCTAGGAAATCTCAACATTCCACGTGAAATTGACAAGGTTTCACGTGGAAAACTCAAGTTTCCACGTGAAATAGCCCAAGTTTCACGTGGGAAGCTTGGAAAACTCAACATTCCACGTGAAATTGGCCAAGTTTCACGTGGAAAGCTTGTCAAACTCAAGTTTCCACGAGAAATAGCCCAGGTTACACGTGGAAAGCTCGGAAATCTCAACAGCCACGTGAAAGTGACAAGGTTTCACGTGGAAAACTCAAGTTTCCACGTGAAATAGCCCAGGTTTCATGTGGAAAGCTTGGAAATCTCAGGATTCCACGTGAAAAGCCAAGCTTTCACGTGGAAAACTCAAGTTTCCACGTGAAATAGCCCATGTTACACGTGGAAGGCTTGGAAATCTCTGGATTCCACGTGAAAAGCCAAGGTTTCACGTGGAAAGCTCGGAAATCTCAACATTCCACGTGAAATAGCCCAGGTTTCTCGTGGAAAGCTTGGAAAACTCAACATTCCACGTGAAATTGGCCAAGTTTCACGTGGAAAGCTTGGCAATCTCAGGATTCCACGTGAAAATTCAAGGTTTCACGTGGAAAACTCGGAAATCTCAACCTTCCACGTGAAATTGCCAAGGTTTCACGTGCAAAACTCACGTTTCCACGTGCAATAGCCCAGGTTTCACGTGGAAAGCTTGGAAAACTCAACATTCCACGTGAAATTGGCCAAGTTTCACGTGGAAAGCTTGTCAAACTCAAGTTTCCACGTCAAATAGCCCAGGTTACACGTGGAAAGCTCGGAAATCTCAACATTCCACGTGAAAGTGACAAGGTTTCACGTGGAAAACTCAAGTTTCCACGTGAAATAGCCTAGGTTTCACGTGAAAAGCTTGGAAATCTCAGGTTTCCACGTGAAAAGCCAAGCTTTCACGTGGAAAACTCAAGTTTCCACGTGAAATAGCCCAGGTTACACGTGGAAGGCTTGGAAAACTCAATATTCCAAGTGAAATTGGCCAAGTTTCACGAGAAAAGCTTGGAAATCTCAGGATTCCACGTGAAAAGCCAAGGTTCACGTGGAAAGCTTGGAAATCTCAACATTCCACGTGAAATTGCAAAGGTTTCACGTGGAAAGCTCACGTTTCCACGTGAAATAGCCCAGGTTTCTCGTGGAAAGCTTGGAAAACTCAACATTCCACGTGAAATTGGCCAAGTTTCACGTGGAAAGCTTGGAAATCTCAGGATTCCACGTGAAAAGCCAAGGTTTCACGTGGAAAACTCGGAAATCTCAACCTTCCACGTGAAATTGCCAAGGTTTCACGTGGAAAACTCACGTTTCCACGTGAAATGGCCCAGGTTTCAAGTGGAAAGCTTGGAAAACTCTACATTCCACGTGAAATTGGCCAAGTTTCACGAGAAAAGCTTGGAAATCTCAGGATTCCACGTGAAAAGCCATGGTTTCACGTGGAAAACTCACGTTTCCACGTGAAATAGCCCAGGTTTCACGTGGAAAGCTTGGAAAACTCAACATTCCACTTGAAATTGGCCAAGTTTCACGTGGAAAGCTTGGCAAACTCAAGTTTCCACGTGAAATAGCCCAGGTAACACGTGGAAAGCTCGGAAATCTCAACATTCCACATGAAATTGGCCAAATTTCACGTGAAAAGCTTGGAAATCTCAGGATTCCACGTGAAAAGCCAAGGTTTCACGTGGAAAGCTCGGAAATCTCAACATTCCACTTGAAAGTGACAAGGTTTCACGTGGAAAACTCAAGTTTCCACGTGAAATAGCCCAGGTTTCACGTGGAAAGCTTGGAAATCTCAGGATTTCACGTGAAATTGACAAGGTGTCACGTGGAAAACTCAAGTTTCCACGTGAAATAACCCAGGTTTCACTTGGAAAGCTTGGAAAACTAAACATTCCACGTGAAATTGGCCAAGTTTCACGTGGAAAGCTTGGAAATATCAGGATTCCACGTGAAAAGCCAAGGTTTCAAGTGGAAAGCTAGGAAATCTCATTATTCCACGTGAAATTGCAAAGGTTTCACGTGGAAAACTTAAGTTTCCAGGTGAAATAACCCAGGATTCACGTGGAAAGCTTGGAAAACTAAACATTCCACGTGAAATTGGCCAAGTTTCACGTGGAAAGCTTGGAAATATCAGGATTCCACGTCAAAGCCAAGGTTTCACGTGGAAAGCTAGGAAATCTCAACATTCGACGTGAAATTGCAAAGGTTTCACGTGAAAATCTTGGAAATCTCAGGATTCCACGTGAAAAGCCAAAGTTTCATGTGGAAAGCTCGGAAATCTCAACATTCCACGTGAAAGTGACAAGGTTTCACGTGGAAAACTCAAGTTTCCACGTGAAATAGCCCAAGTTTCACGTGGAAAACTTGGAAAACTAAACATTCCACGTGAAATTGGCCAAGTTTCACGTGGAAAGCTTGGAAATCTCAGGATTCCACGTGAAAAGCCAAGGTTTCACGTGGAAAGCTAGGAAATCTCAACATTCCACGTGACATTGCCAAGGTTTCACGTGGAAAACTCACGTTTCCACGTGAAATAGCCCAGGTTTCACGTGGAAATCTTGGAAAATTCAACATTCCCAGTGAAATTGGCCAAGTTTCACTTGAAAAGCTTGGAAATCTCAGGATTCCACGTGAATAGCCAAGGTTTCACGTGGAAAGCTCGGAAATCTCAACCTTCCACGTGAAATTGCCAAGGTCTCACGTGGAAAGCTCACGTTTCCACGTGAAATAGCCCAGGTTTCACGTGGAAAGCTTGGAAAACTCAACATTCCACGTGAAATTAGCCAAGTTTCACGTGGAAAGCTTGTCAAACTCAAGTTTCCACGTCAAATAGCCCAGGTTACACGTGGAAAGCTCGGAAATCTCAACATTCCACGTGAAAGTGACAAGGTTTCACGTGGAAAACTCAAGTTTCCACGTGAAATAGCCTAGGTTTCACGTGGAAAGCTTGGAAATCTCAGGATTCGACGTGAAAAGCCAAGCTTTCACGTGGAAAACTCCAGTTTCCACGTGAAATAGCCTAGGTTACACGTGGAAGGCTTGGAAAACTCAACATTCCAAGTGAAATTGGCCAAGTTTCACGAGAAAAGCTTGGAAATCTCAGGATTCCACGTGAAAAGACAAGGTTCATGTGGAAAGCTTGGAAATCTCAACATTCCACGTGAAATTGCCAAGGTTTCACGTGGAAAACTCACGTTTCCACGTGAAATAGCCCAGGTTTCTCGTGGAAAGCTTGGAAAACTCAACATTCCACGTGAAATTGGCCAAGTTTCACGTGGAAAGCTTGGAAATCTCAGGATTCCACGTGAAAAGCCAAGGTTTCACGTGGAAAACTCGGAAATCTCAACCTTCCACGTGAAATTGCCAAGGTTTCACGTGGAAAACTCACGTTTCCACGTGAAATGGCCCAGGTTTCAAGTGGAAAGCTTGGAAAACTCTACATTCCACGTGAAATTGGCCAAGTTTCACGAGAAAAGCTTGGAAATCTCAGGATTCCACGTGAAAAGCCATGGTTTCACGTGGAAAACTCACGTTTCCACGTGAAATAGCCCAGGTTTCACGTGGAAAGCTTGGAAAACTCAACATTCCACTTGAAATTGGCCAAGTTTCACGTGGAAAGCTTGGCAAACTCAAGTTTCCACGTGAAATAGCCCAGGTAACACGTGGAAAGCTCGGAAATCTCAACATTCCACATGAAATTGGCCAAATTTCACGTGAAAAGCTTGGAAATCTCAGGATTCCACGTGAAAAGCCAAGGTTTCACGTGGAAAGCTCGGAAATCTCAACATTCCACTTGAAAGTGACAAGGTTTCACGTGGAAAACTCAAGTTTCCACGTGAAATAGCCCAGGTTTCACGTGGAAAGCATGGAAATCTCAGGATTTCACGTGAAATTGACAAGGTGTCACGTGGAAAACTCAAGTTTCCACGTGAAATAGCCCAGGTTTCACGTGGAAAGCTTGGAAAACTAAACATTCCACGTGAAATTGGCCAAGTTTCACGTGGAAAGCTTGGAAATATCAGGATTCCACGTGAAAAGCCAAGGTTTCAAGTGGAAAGCTAGGAAATCTCATTATTCCACGTGAAATTGCAAAGGTTTCACGTGGAAAACTTAAGTTTCCAGGTGAAATAACCCAGGATTCACGTGGAAAGCTTGGAAAACTAAACATTCCACGTGAAATTGGCCAAGTTTCACGTGGAAAGCTTGGAAATATCAGGATTCCACGTCAAAGCCAAGGTTTCACGTGGAAAGCTAGGAAATCTCAACATTCCACGTGAAATTGCAAAGGTTTCACGTGAAAATCTTGGAAATCTCAGGATTCCACGTGAAAAGCCAAGGTTTCATGTGGAAAGCTCGGAAATCTCAACATTCCACGTGAAAGTGACAAGGTTTCACGTGGAAAACTCAAGTTTCCACGTGAAATAGCCCAAGTTTCACGTGGAAAACTTGGAAAACTAAACATTCCACGTGAAATTGGCCAAGTTTCACGTGGAAAGCTTGGAAATCTCAGGATTCCACGTGAAAAGCCAAGGTTTCACGTGGAAAGCTAGGAAATCTCAACATTCCACGTGACATTGCCAAGGTTTCACGTGGAAAACTCACGTTTCCACGTGAAATAGCCCAGGTTTCACGTGGAAATCTTGGAAAATTCAACATTCCCAGTGAAATTGGCCAAGTTTCACTTGAAAAGCTTGAAATCTCAGGATTCCACGTGAATAGCCAAGGTTTCACGTGGAAAGCTCGGAAATCTCAACCTTCCACGTGAAATTGCCAAGGTCTCACGTGGAAAGCTCACGTTTCCACGTGAAATAGCCCAGGTTTCACGTGGAAAGCTTGGAAAACTCAACATTCCACGTGAAATTAGCCAAGTTTCACGTGGAAAGCTTGTCAAACTCAAGTTTCCACGTCAAATAGCCCAGGTTACACGTGGAAAGCTCGGAAATCTCAACATTCCACGTGAAAGTGACAAGGTTTCACGTGGAAAACTCAAGTTTCCACGTGAAATAGCCTAGGTTTCACGTGGAAAGCTTGGAAATCTCAGGATTCGACGTGAAAAGCCAAGCTTTCACTTGGAAAACTCCAGTTTCCACGTGAAATAGCCTAGGTTACACGTGGAAGGCTTGGAAAACTCAACATTCCAAGTGAAATTGGCCAAGTTTCACGAGAAAAGCTTGGAAATCTCAGGATTCCACGTGAAAAGACAAGGTTCACGTGGAAAGCTTGGAAATCTCAACATTCCACGTGAAATTGCCAAGGTTTCACGTGGAAAACTCACGTTTCCACGTGAAATAGCCCAGGTTTCTCGTGGAAAGCTTGGAAAACTCAACATTCCACGTGAAATTGGCCAAGTTTCACGTGGAAAGCTTGGAAATCTCAGGTTTCCACGTGAAAAGCCAAGGTTTCATGTGGAAAGCTCGGAAATCTCAACCTTCCACGTGAAATTGCCAAGGTTTCACGTGGAAAACTCACGTTTCCACGTGAAATAGCCCAGGTTTCACGTGGAAAGCTTGGAAAACTCAACATTCCACGTGAAATTGGCCAAGTTTCACGTGGAAAGCTTGTCAAACTCAAGTTTCCACGTCAAATAGCCCAGGTTACACGTGGAAAGCTCGGAAATCTCAAAATTCCACTTGAAAGTGACAAGGTTTCACGTGGAAAACTAAGGTTTCCACGTGAAATAGCCTAGGTTTCACGTGGAAAGCTTGGAAATCTCAGGATTCCACGTGAAAAGCCAAGCTTTCACGTGGAAAACTCAAGTTTCCACGTGAAATAGCCTAGGTTACACGTGGAAGGCTTGGAAAACTCAACATTCCAAGTGAAATTGGCCAAGTTTCACGAGAAAAGCTTGGAAATCTCAGGATTCCACGTGAAAAGCCAAGGTTCACGTGGAAAGCTTGGAAATCTCAACATTCCACGTGCAATTGCCAAGGTTTAACGTGGAAAACTCACGTTTCCACGTGAAATAGCCCAGGTTTCTCGTGGAAAGCTTGGAAAACTCTACATTCCAAGTGAAATTGGCCAAGTTTCACGAGAAAAGCTTGGAAATCTCAGGATTCCACGTGAAAAGCCAAGGTTCACGTGGAAAGCTTGGAAATCTCAACATTCCACGCGAAATTGCCAAGGTTTCACGTGGAAAACTCACGTTTCCACGTGAAATAGCCCAGGTTTCTCGTGGAAAGCTTGGAAAACTCAACATTCCACGTGAAATTGGCCAAGTTTCACGTGGAAAGCTTGGAAATCTCAGGATTCCACGTGAAAAGCCAAGGTTTCACGTGGAAAGCTTGGAAATCACAACATTCCACGTGAAATTTGAAATAGCCCAGGTTTCACGTGGAAAGATTGGAAAACTCAACATTTCAAGTGAAATTGACAAGTTTCACGAGAAAAGCTTGGAAATCTCAAGATTCCACGTGAAAAGCCAAGGTTTCACGTGGAAAGCTAGGAAATCTCAACATTCCACGTGAAATTGACAAGGTTTCACGTGGAAAACTCAAGTTTCCACGTGAAATAGCCCAGGTTTCACTTGGAAAGCTTGGAAAACTAAACATTCCATGTGAAATTGGCCAAGTTTCTCGTGGAAAGCTTGGAAATCTCAGGATTCCACGAGAAAATCCAAGGTTTCACGTGGAAAGCTCGGAAATCTCAACATTCCACGTGAAATTGCCAAGGTTTCACGTGGAAAACTCACGTTTCCACTTGAAATAGCCCAAGTTTCACGTGGAAAGCTTGGAAAACTCAACATTCCACGTGAAATTGGCCAAGTTTCACGTGGAAAGCTTGTCAAACTCAAGTTTCCACGAGAAATAGCCCAGGTTACACGTGGAAAGCTTGTCAAACTCAAGTTTCCACGTGAAATAGCCCAGGTTTCATGTGGAAAGCTTAGAAATCTCAGGATTCCACGTGAAAAGCCAAGCTTTCACGTGGAAAACTCAAGTTTCCACATGAAATAGCCCAGGTTACACGTGGAAGGCTTGGAAATCTCTGGATTCCACGTGAAAAGCCAAGGTTTCACGTGGAAAGCTCGGAAATCTCAACATTCCACGTGCAATTGCCATGGTTTCACGTGGAAAAGTCACGTTTCCACGTGAAATAGCCCAGGTTACACGTGGAAGGCTTGGAAAACTCATAATTCCAAGTGAAATTGGCCAAGTTTCACGTGAAAAGCTTGGAAATCTCAGGATTCCACGTGAAAAGTCAAGCTTTCACGTGGAAAACTCAAGTTTCCACGTGAAATAGCTCAGGTTACACGTGGAAGGCTTGGAAAACTCAACATTCCAAGTGAAATTGGCAAAGTTTCACGAGAAAAGCTTGGAAATCTCAGGATTCCACGTGAAAAGCCAAGGTTTCACGTGGAAAGCTAGGAAATCTCAACATTCCATGTGAAATTGACAAGGTTTCACGTGGAAAACTCAAGTTTCCACGTGAAATAGCCCAGGTTTCACGTGGAAAGCTTGGAAATCTCAGGATTTCACGTGAAATTGACGAGGTGTCACGTGGAAAACTCAAGTTTCCACGTGAAATAGCCCAGGTTTCACTTGGAAAGCTTGGAAAACTAAACATTCCATGTGAAATTGGCCAAGTTTCTCGTGGAAAGCTTGGAAATCTCAGGATTCCACGAGAAAATCCAAGGTTTCACGTGGAAAGCTCGGAAATCTCAACATTCCACGTGAAATTGCCAAGGTTTCACGTGGAAAACTCACGTTTCCACTTGAAATAGCCCAAGTTTCACGTGGAAAGCTTGGAAAACTCAACATTCCACGTGAAATTGGCCAAGTTTCACGTGGAAAGCTTGTCAAACTCAAGTTTCCACGAGAAATAGCCCAGGTTACACGTGGAAAGCTCGGAAATCTCAACATTCCACGTGAAAGTGACAAGGTTTCACGTGGAAAACTCAAGTTTCCACGTGAAATAGCCCAGGTTTCATGTGGAAAGCTTAGAAATCTCAGGATTCCACGTGAAAAGCCAAGCTTTCACGTGGAAAACTCAAGTTTCCACGTGAAATAGCCCAGGTTACACGTGGAAGGCTTGGAAATCTCTGGATTCCACGTGAAAAGCCAAGGTTTCACGTGGAAAGCTCGGAAATCTCAACATTCCACGTGCAATTGCCATGGTTTCACGTGGAAAAGTCACGTTTCCACGTGAAATAGCCCAGGTTACACGTGGAAGGCTTGGAAAACTCATAATTCCAAGTGAAATTGGCCAAGTTTCACGTGAAAAGCTTGGAAATCTCAGGATTCCACGTGAAAAGTCAAGCTTTCACGTGGAAAACTCAAGTTTCCACGTGAAATAGCTCAGGTTACACGTGGAAGGCTTGGAAAACTCAACATTCCAAGTGAAATTGGCCAAGTTTCACGAGAAAAGCTTGGAAATCTCAGGATTCCACGTGAAAAGCCAAGGTTTCACGTGGAAAGCTAGGAAATCTCAACATTCCATGTGAAATTGACAAGGTTTCACGTGGAAAACTCAAGTTTCCACGTGAAATAGCCCAGGTTTCACGTGGAAAGCTTGGAAATCTCAGGATTTCACGTGAAATTGACGAGGTGTCACGTGGAAAACTCACGTTTCCACGTGAAATAGCCCAGGTTTCACGTGGAAAGCTTGGAAAACTCAACATTCCACGTGAAATTGGCCAAGTTTCACGTGGAAAGCTTGACAAACTCAAGTTTCCACGTCAAATAGCCCAGGTTACACGTGGAAAGCTCGGAAATCTCAACATTCCACGTGAAAGTGACAAGGTTTCACGTGGAAAACTCAAGTTTCCACGTGAAATAGCCTAGGTTTCACGTGGAAAGCTTGGAAATCTCAGGATTCCACGTGAAAAGCCAAGCTTTCACGTGGAAAGCTTGGAAATCTCAACATTCCACGTGAAATTGCCAAGGTTTGACGTGGAAAGCTTGGCAAACTCAAGTTTCCACGTGAAATAGCCCAGGTTACACGTGGAAAGCTCGGAAATCTCAACATTCCATATGAAATTGGCCAAATTTCACGTGAAAAGCTTGGAAATCTCAGGATTCGACGTGAAAAGCCAAGGTTTCACGTGGAAAGCTCGGAAATCTCAACATTTCACTTGAAAGTGACAAGGTTTCACGTGGAAAACTCAAGTTTCCACGTGAAATAGCCCAGGTTTCACGTGGAAAGCTTGGAAATCTCAGGATTTCACGTGAAATTGACGAGGTGTCACGTGGAAAACTCACGTTTCCACGTGAAATAGCCCAGGTTTCACGTGGAAAGCTTGGAAAACTCAACATTCCACGTGAAATTGGCCAAGTTTCACGTGGAAAGCTTGTCAAACTCAAGTTTCCACGTCAAATAGCCCAGGTTACACGTGGAAAGCTCGGAAATCTCAACATTCCACGTGAAAGTGACAAGGTTTCTCGTGGAAAACTCAAGTTTCCACGTGAAATAGCCTAGGTTTCACGTGGAAAGCTTGGAAATCTCAGGATTTGGCTTTTCACGTGGAAAGCTTGGAAATCTCAACATTCCACGTGAAATTGCCAAGGTTTGACGTGGAAAACTCACGTTTCCACGTGAAATAGCCCAGATTTCACGTGGAAAGCTTGGAAAACTCAACATTCCACTTGAAATTGGCCAAGTTTCACGTGGAAAACTTGGCAAACTCAAGTTTCCACGTGAAATAGCCCAGGTTACACGTGGAAAGCTCGGAAATATCAACATTTCACATGAAATTGGCCAAATTTCACGTGAAAAGCTTGGAAATCTCAGGATTCGACGTGAAAAGCCAAGGTTTCACGTGGAAAGCTCGGAAATCTCAACATTTCACTTGAAAGTGACAAGGTTTCACGTGGAAAACTCAAGTTTCCACGTGAAATAGCCCAGGTTTCACGTGGAAAGCTTGGAAATCTCAGGATTGCACGTGAAATTGACGAGGTGTCACGTGGAAAACTCACGTTTCCACGTGAAATAGCCCAGGTTTCACGTGGAAAGCTTGGAAAACTCAACATTCCACGTGAAATTGGCCAAGTTTCACGTGGAAAGCTTGTCAAACTCAAGTTTCCACGTCAAATAGCCCAGGTTACACGTGGAAAGCTCGGAAATCTCAACATTCCACGTGAAAGTGACAAGGTTTCTCGTGGAAAACTCAAGTTTCCACGTGAAATAGCCTAGGTTTCACGTGGAAAGCTTGGAAATCTCAGGATTTGGCTTTTCACGTGGAAAGCTTGGAAATCTCAACATTCCACGTGAAATTGCCAAGGTTTGACGTGGAAAACTCACGTTTCCACGTGAAATAGCCCAGATTTCACGTGGAAAGCTTGGAAAACTCAACATTCCACTTGAAATTGGCCAAGTTTCACGTGGAAAACTTGGCAAACTCAAGTTTCCACGTGAAATAGCCCAGGTTACACGTGGAAAGCTCGGAAATATCAACATTTCACATGAAATTGGCCAAATTTCACGTGAAAAGCTTGGAAATCTCAGGATTCGACGTGAAAAGCCAAGGTTTCACGTGGAAAGCTCGGAAATCTCAACATTTCACTTGAAAGTGACAAGGTTTCACGTGGAAAACTCAAGTTTCCACGTGAAATAGCCCAGGTTTCACGTGGAAAGCTTGGAAATCTCAGGATTGCACGTGAAATTGACGAGGTGTCACGTGGAAAACTCACGTTTCCACGTGAAATAGCCCAGGTTTCACGTGGAAAGCTTGGAAAACTCAACATTCCACGTGAAATTGGCCAAGTTTCACGTGGAAAGCTTGTCAAACTCAAGTTTCCACGTCAAATAGCCCAGGTTACACGTGGAAAGCTCGGAAATCTCAACATTCCACGTGAAAGTGACAAGGTTTCTCGTGGAAAACTCAAGTTTCCACGTGAAATAGCCTAGGTTTCACGTGGAAAGCTTGGAAATCTCAGGATTTGGCTTTTCACGTGGAAAGCTTGGAAATCTCAACATTCCACGTGAAATTGCCAAGGTTTGACGTGGAAAACTCACGTTTCCACGTGAAATAGCCCAGATTTCACGTGGAAAGCTTGGAAAACTCAACATTCCACTTGAAATTGGCCAAGTTTCACGTGGAAAACTTGGCAAACTCAAGTTTCCACGTGAAATAGCCCTGGTTACACGTGGAAAGCTCGGAAATCTCAACATTCCACGTGAAAGTGACAAGGTTTCACGTGGAAAACTCAAGTTTCCACGTGAAATAGCCCAGGTTTCACGTGGAAAGCTTGGAAATCTCAGGATTTCACGTGAAATTGCCAAGGTTTCACGTGGAAAACTCAAGTTTCCACGTGAAATAGCCCAGGTTTCACGTGTATAGCTTGGAAAACTCAACATTCCACGTGAAATTGGCCAAGTTTCACGTGGAAAGCTTGGAAATCTCAGGATTCCACGTGAAAAGCCAAGGTTTCACGTGGAAAGCTTGGAAATCTCAACATTCCCCGTGAAATTGCCTAGGTTTCACGTGGAAAGCTTGGAAATCTCAGGATTCCAAGTGAAAAGTCAAGGTTTCACGGGGAAAGCTATGAAATCTCAACATTCCACGTGAAATTGCCAAGGTTGCACGTGGAAACCTCTAGTTTCCACGTGAAATAGCCCAGGTTTTACATTGAAAGATTGGAAAACTCAACATTTCAAGTGAAATTGGCCAAGTTTCACGTGAAAAGCTTGGAAATCTCAGGATTCCACGTGAAAAGCCAAGGTTTCACGTGGAAAGCTAGGAAATCTCAACATTCGACGTGAAATTGACAAGGTTTCACGTGGAAAACTCAAGTTTCCACGTGAAATAGCCCAGGTTTCACGTGGATAGCTTGGAAAACTCAGCATTCCACGTGAAATTGGCCAAGTTTCACGTGGAAAGCTTGGAAATCTCAGGATTCCACGTGAAAAGCCAAGGTTTCACGTGGAAAGCTTGGAAATCTCAACATTCCACGTGAAATTGCCAAGGTTTTACGTGGAAAACTCACGTTTCCACGTGAAATAGCCCAGGTTTCACGTGGAAAGCTTGGAAAATTCAATATTCCACTTGAAATTGGCCAAGTTTCACGTGGAAAGCTTGGCAAACTCAAGTTTCCACGTGAAATAGCCAAGGTTACACGTGGAAAGCTCGGAAATCTCAACATTCCACATGAAATTGGTCAAATTTCACGTGAAAAGCTTGGAAATCTCAGGATTCCACGTGAAAAGTCAAGGTTTCACGGGGAAAGCTATGAAATCTCAACATTCCACGTGAAATTGCCAAGGTTTCACGTGGAAAACTCTAGTTTCCACGTGAAATAGCCCAGGTTTCACGTGGATAGCTTGGAAAACTCAACATTCCACGTGAAATTGGCCAAGTTTCACGTGGAAAGCTTGGAAATCTCAGGATTCCACGTGAAAAGCCAAGGTTTCACGTGGAAAGCTCGGAAATCTCAACCTTCCACGTGAAATTGCCAAGGTTTCACGTGGAAAACTCACGTTTCCACGTGAAATAGCCCAGGTTTCACGTGGAAAGCTTGGAAAACTCAACATTCCACGTGAAATTGGCCAAGTTTCACGTGGAAAGCTTGTCAAACTCAAGTTTCCACGTCAAATAGCCCAGGTTACACGTGGAAAGCTCGGAAATCTCAACATTCCACGTGAAAGTGACAAGGTTTCACGTGGAAAACTAAGGTTTCCACGTGAAATAGCCTAGGTTTCACGTGGAAAGCTTGGAAATCTCAGGATTCCACGTGAAAAGCCAAGCTTTCACGTGGAAAACTCAAGTTTCCACGTGAAATAGCCTAGGTTACACGTGGAAGGCTTGGAAAACTCAACATTCCAAGTGAAATTGGCCAAGTTTCACGAGAAAAGCTTGGAAATCTCAGGATTCCACGTGAAAAGCCAAGGTTCACGTGGAAAGCTTGGAAATCTAAACATTCCACGTGCAATTGCCAAGGTTTCACGTGGAAAACTCACGTTTCCACGTGAAATAGCCCAGGTTTCTCGTGGAAAGCTTGGAAAACTCAACATTCCAAGTGAAATTGGCCAAGTTTCACGAGAAAAGCTTGGAAATCTCAGGATTCCACGTGAAAAGCCAAGGTTCACGTGGAAAGCTTGGAAATCTCAACATTCCACGCGAAATTGCCAAGGTTTCACGTGGAAAACTCACGTTTCCAAGTGAAATAGCCCAGGTTTCTCGTGGAAAGCTTGGAAAACTCAACATTCCACGTGAAATTGGCCAAGTTTCACGTGGAAAGCTTGGAAATCTCAGGATTCCACGTGAAAAGCCAAGGTTTCACGTGGAAAGCTTGGAAATCACAACATTCCACGTGAAATTTGAAATAGCCCAGGTTTCACGTGGAAAGATTGGAAAACTCAACATTTCAAGTGAAATTGGCCAAGTTTCACGAGAAAAGCTTGGAAATCTCAAGATTCCACGTGAAAAGCCAAGGTTTCACGTGGAAAGCTAGGAAATCTCAACATTCCACGTGAAAGTGACAAGGTTTCACGTGGAAAACTCAAGTTTCCACGTGAAATAGCCCAGGTTACACGTGGAAAGCTCGGAAATCTTAACATTCCACATGAAATTGGCCAAATTTCACGTGAAAAGCTTGGAAATCTCAGGATTCGACGTGAAAAGCCAAGGTTTCACGTGGAAAGCTCGGAAATCTCAACATTCCACTTGAAAGTGACAAGGTTTCACGTGGAAAATTCAAGTTTCCACGTGAAATAGCCCAGGTTTCACGTGGAAAGCTTGGAAATCTCAGGATTTCACGTGAAATTGACGAGGTGTCACGTGGAAAACTCACGTTTCCACGTGAAATAGCCCAGGTTTCACGTGGAAAGCTTGGAAAACTCAACATTCCACGTGAAATTGGCCAAGTTTCACGTGGAAAGCTTGACAAACTCAAGTTTCCACGTCAAATAGCCCAGGTTACACGTGGAAAGCTCGGAAATCTCAACATTCCACGTGAAAGTGACAAGGTTTCACGTGGAAAACTCAAGTTTCCACGTGAAATAGCCTAGGTTTCACGTGGAAAGCTTGGAAATCTCAGGATTCCACGTGAAAAGCCAAGCTTTCACGTGGAAAGCTTGGAAATCTCAACATTCCACGTGAAATTGCCAAGGTTTGACGTGGAAAACTCACGTTTCCACGTGAAATAGCCCAGGTTTCACGTGGAAAGCTTGGAAAACTCAACATTCCACTTGAAATTGGCCAAGTTTCACGTGGAAAGCTTGGCAAACTCAAGTTTCCACGTCAAATAGCCCAGGTTACACGTGGAAAGCTCGGAAATATCAACATTCCACATGAAATTGGCCAAATTTCACGTGAAAAGCTTGGAAATCTCAGGATTCGACGTGAAAAGCCAAGGTTTCACGTGGAAAGCTCGGAAATCTCAACATTCCACTTGAAAGTGACAAGGTTTCACGTGGAAAACTCAAGTTTCCACGTGAAATAGCCCAGGTTTCACGTGGAAAGCTTGGAAATCTCAGGATTTCACGTGAAATTGACGAGGTGTCACGTGGAAAACTCACGTTTCCACGTGAAATAGCCCAGGTTTCACGTGGAAAGCTTGGAAAACTCAACATTCCACGTGAAATTGGCCAAGTTTCACGTGGAAAGCTTGTCAAACTCAAGTTTCCACGTCAAATAGCCCAGGTTACACGTGGAAAGCTCGGAAATCTCAACATTCCACGTGAAAGTGACAAGGTTTCACGTGGAAAACTCAAGTTTCCACGTGAAATAGCCTAGGTTTCACGTGGAAAGCGTGGAAATCTCAGGATTCCACGTGAAAAGCCAAGCTTTCACGTGGAAAGCTTGGAAATCTCAACATTCCACGTGAAATGGCCAAGGTTTGACGTGGAAAACTCACGTTTCCACGTGAAATAGCCCAGGTTTCACGTGGAAAGCTTGGAAAACTCAACATTCCACGTGAAATTGGCCAAGTTTCACGTGGAAAGCTTGTCAAACTCAAGTTTCCACGTCAAATAGCCCAGGTTACACGTGGAAAGCTCGGAAATCTCAACATTCCACGTGAAAGTGACAAGGTTTCACGTGGAAAACTCAAGTTTCCACGTGAAATAGCCTAGGTTTCACGTGGAAAGCTTGGAAATCTCAGGATTCCACGTGAAAAGCCATGCTTTCACGTGGAAAGCTTGGAAATCTCAACATTCCACGTGAAATTGCCAAGGTTTGACGTGGAAAACTCACGTTTCCACGTGAAATAGCCCAGGTTTCACGTGGAAAGCTTGGAAAACTCAACATTCCACTTGAAATTGGCCAAGTTTCACGTGGAAAGCTTGGCAAACTCAAGTTTCCACGTGAAATAGCCCAGGTTACACGTGGAAAGCTCGGAAATCTCAACATTCCACATGAAATTGGCCAAATTTCACGTGAAAAGCTTGGAAATCTCAGGATTCCACGTGAAAAGCCAAGGTTTCACGTGGAAAGCTCGGAAATCTCAACATTCCACTTGAAAGTGACAAGGTTTCACGTGGAAAACTCAAGTTTCCACGTGAAATAGCCCAGGTTTCACGTGGAAAGCTTGGAAATCTCAGGATTTCACGTGAAATTGACGAGGTGTCACGTGGAAAACTCACGTTTCCACGTGGAATAGCCCAGGTTTCACGTGGAAAGCTTGGAAAACTCAACATTCCACGTGAAATTGGCCAAGTTTCACGTGGAAAGCTTGTCAAACTCAAGTTTTCACGTCAAATAGCCCAGGTTCCACGTGGAAAGCTCGGAAATCTCAACATTCCACGTGAAAGTGACACGGTTTCACGTGGAAAACTCAAGTTTCCACGTGAAATAGCCTAGGTTTCACGTGGAAAGCTTGGAAATCTAAGGATTCCACGTGAAAAGCCAAGCTTTCACGTGGAAAGCTTGGAAATCTCAACATTCCACGTGAAATTGCCAAGGTTTAACGAGGAAAACTCACGTTTCCACGTGAAATAGCCCAGGTTTCACGTGGAAAGCTTGGAAAACTCAACATTCCACTTGAAATTGGCCAAGTTTCACGTGGAAAGCTTGGCAAACTCAGGTTTCCACGTGAAATAGCCCAGGTTACACGTGGAAAGCTCGGAAATCTCAACATTCCACATGAAATTGGCCAAATTTCACGTGAAAAGCTTGGAAATCTCAGGATTCCAGGTGAAAAGCCAAGGTTTCACGTGGAAAGCTCGGAAATCTCAACATTCCACTTGAAAGTGACAAGGTTTCACGTGGAAAACTCAAGTTTCGACGTGAAATAGCCCAGGTTTCACGTGGAAAGCTAGAAAATCTCATTATTCCACGTGAAATTGCAAAGGTTTCACGTGGAAAACTCACGTTTCCACGTGAAATAGCCCAGGTTTCACGTGGAAAGCTTGGAAAACTCAACATTCCACGTGAAATTGGCCAAGTTTCACGTGGAAAGCTTGGAAATATCAGGATTCCACGTGAAAAGCCAAGGTTTCACGTGGAAAGCTAGGAAATCTCATTATTCCACGTGAAATTGCAAAGGTTTCACGTGGAAAACTCACGTTTCCACGTGAAATAGCCCAAGTTTCACGTGGAAAGCTTGGAAAACTCAACATTCCACGTGAAATTGGCCAAGTTTCAGGTGGAAAGCTTGGAAATCTCAGGATTCCACGTGAAAAGCCAAGGTTTCACGGGGAAAGCTCGGAAATCTCAACCTTCCACGTGAAATTGCCAAGGTTTCACGTGGAAAACTCACGTTTCCACGTGAAATAGCCCAGGTTTCACGTGGAAAGCTTGGAAAACTCAACATTCCACGTGAAATTGGCCAAGTTTCACGTGGAAAGCTTGTCAAACTCAAGTTTCCACGTCAAATAGCCCAGGTTACACGTGGAAAGCTCGGAAATCTCAACATTCCACGTGAAAGTGACAAGGTTTCACTTGGAAAACTCAAGTTTCCACGTGAAATAGCCCAGGTTTCACGTGGAAAGCTTGGAAATCTCAGGATTTCACGTGAAATTGACAAGGTGTCACGTGAAAAAACTCAAGTTTCCACGTGAAATAGCCCAGGTTTCACGTGGAAAGCATGGAAAACTAAACATTCCACGTGAAATTGGCCAAGTTTCACGTGGAAAGCTTGGAAATATCAGGATTCCACGTGAAAAGCCAAGGTTTCACGTGGAAAGCTAGGAAATCTCAACATTCCACGTGAAATTGCAAAGGTTTCACGTGAAAATCTTGGAAATCTCAGGATTCCACGTGAAAAGCCAAGGTATCACGTGGAAAGCTAGGAAATCTCATTATTCCACGTGAAATTGCAAAGGTTTCACGTGGAAAACTCACGTTTCCACGTGAAATAGCCCAAGTTTCACGTGGAAAGCTTGGAAAACTCAACATTCCAAGTGAAATTGGCCAAGTTTCACGTGGAAAGCTTGTCAAACTCAAGTTTCCACGTCAAATAGCCCAGGTTACACGAGGAAAGCTCGGAAATCTCAACATTCCACGTGAAAGTGACAAGGTTTCACTTGGAAAACTCAAGTTTCCACGTGAAATAGCCTAGGTTTCACGTGGAAAGCTTGGAAATCTCAGGATTCCACGTGAAAAGCCAAGCTTTCACGTGGAAAGCTTGGAAATCTCTACATTCCACGTGAAATGGCCAAGGTATGACGTGGAAAACTCACGTTTCCACGTGAAATAGCCCAGGTTTCACGTGGAAAGCTTGGAAAACTCAACATTCCACTTGAAATTGGCCAAGTTTCACGTGGAAAGCTTGGCAAACTCAAGTTTCCACGTGAAATAGCCCAAGTTACACGTGGAAAGCTCGGAAATCTCAACATTCCACATGAAATTGGCCAAATTTCACGTGAAAAGCTTGGAAATCTCAGGATTCCACGTGAAAAGCCAAGGTTTCACGTGGAAAGCTCGGAAATCTCAACATTCCAATTGAAAGTGACAAGGTTTCACGTGGAAAACTCAAGTTTCCACGTGAAATAGCCCAGGTTTCACGTGGAAAGCTTGGAAATCTCAGGATTTCACGTGAAATTGACGAGGTGTCACGTGGAAAACTCAAGTTTCCACGTGAAATAGCCCAGGTTACACGTGGAAAGCTCGGAAATCTCAACATTCCACATGAAATTGGTCAAATTTCACGTGAAAAGCTTGGAAATCTCAGGATTCTACGTGAAAAGCCAAGGTTCACGTGGAAAGCTTAGAAATCTCAACATTCCACGTGAAATTGCAAGGTTTCACGTGGAAAACTCACGTTTCCACGTGAAATAGCCCAGGTTTCCCGTGGAAAGCTTGGAAAACTCAACATTCCACGTGAAATTGGCCAAGTTTCACGTGGAAAGCTTGGAAATCTCAGGATTCCACGTGAAAAAGCCAAGGTTTCACGTGGAAAGCTCGGAAATCTCAACCTTCTACGTGGAAAACTCACGTTTCCACGTGAAATAGCCTAGGTTTCACGTGGAAAGCTTGGCAAACTCAAGTTTCCACGTGAAATAGCCCAGGTTACACGTGGAAAGCTCGGAAATCTCAACATTCCACATGAAATTGGCCAAATTTCACGTGAAAAGCTTGGAAATCTCAGGATTCCACGTGAAAAGCCAAGGTTTCACGTGGAAAGCTCGGAAATCTCAACATTCCACTTGAAAGTGTCAAGGTTTCACGTGGAAAACTCAAGTTTCCACGTGAAATAGCCCAGGTTTCACGTGGAAAGCTTGGAAAACTCAACATTCCACGTGAAATTGGCCAAGTTTCACGTGGAAAGCTTGTCAAACTCAAGTTTCCACGTCAAATAGCCCAGGTTACACGTGGAAAGCTCGGAAATCTCAACATTCCACGTGAAAGTGACAAGGTTTCACGTGGAAAACTCAAGTTTCCACGTGAAATAGCCTAGGTTTCACGTGGAAAGCTTGGAAATCTCAGGATTCCACGTGAAAAGCCATGCTTTCACGTCGAAAGCTTGGAAATCTCAACATTCCACGTGAAATTGCCAAGGTTTGACGTGGAAAACTCACGTTTCCACGTGAAATAGCCCAGGTTTCACGTGGAAAGCTTGGAAAACTCAACATTCCACTTGAAATTGGCCAAGTTTCACGTGGAAAGCTTGGCAAACTCAAGTTTCCACGTGAAATAGCCCAGGTTACACGTGGAAAGCTCGGAAATCTCAACATTCCACATGAAATTGGCCAAATTTCACGTGAAAAGCTTGGAAATCTCAGGATTCCACGTGAAAAGCCAAGGTTTCACGTGGAAAGCTCGGAAATCTCAACATTCCACTTGAAAGTGACAAGGTTTCACGTGGAAAACTCAAGTTTCCACGTGAAATAGCCCAGGTTTCACGTGGAAAGCTTGGAAATCTCAGGATTTCACGTGAAATTGACGAGGTGTCACGTGGAAAACTCACGTTTCCACGTGGAATAGCCCAGGTTTCACGTGGAAAGCTTGGAAAACTCAACATTCCACGTGAAATTGGCCAAGTTTCACGTGGAAAGCTTGTCAAACTCAAGTTTTCACGTCAAATAGCCCAGGTTACACGTGGAAAGCTCGGAAATCTCAACATTCCACGTGAAAGTGACAAGGTTTCACGTGGAAAACTCAAGTTTCCACGTGAAATAGCCTAGGTTTCACGTGGAAAGCTTGGAAATCTCCACGTGAAAAGCCAAGCTTTCACGTGGAAAGCTTGGAAATCTCAACATTCCACGTGAAATTGCCAAGGTTTAACGAGGAAAACTCACGTTTCCACGTGAAATAGCCCAGGTTTCACGTGGAAAGCTTGGAAAACTCAACATTCCACTTGAAATTGGCCAAGTTTCACGTGGAAAGCTTGGCAAACTCAGGTTTCCACGTGAAATAGCCCAGGTTACACGTGGAAAGCTCGGAAATCTCAACATTCCACATGAAATTGGCCAAATTTCACGTGAAAAGCTTGGAAATCTCAGGATTCCAGGTGAAAAGCCAAGGTTTCACGTGGAAAGCTCGGAAATCTCAACATTCCACTTGAAAGTGACAAGGTTTCACGTGGAAAACTCAAGTTTCGACGTGAAATAGCCCAGGTTTCACGTGGAAAGCTAGGAAATCTCATTATTCCACGTGAAATTGCAAAGGTTTTACGTGGAAAACTCACGTTTCCACGTGAAATAGCCCAGGTTTCACGTGGAAAGCTTGGAAAACTCAACATTCCACGTAAAATTGGCCAAGTTTCACGTGGAAAGCTTGGAAATATCAGGATTCCACGTGAAAAGCCAAGGTTTCACGTGGAAAGCTAGGAAATCTCATTATTCCACGTGAAATTGCAAAGGTTTCACGTGGAAAACTCACGTTTCCACGTGAAATAGCCCAAGTTTCACGTGGAAAGCTTGGAAAACTCAACATTCCACGTGAAATTGGCCAAGTTTCAGGTGGAAAGCTTGGAAATCTCAGGATTCAACGTGAAAAGCCAAGGTTTCACGCGGAAAGCTCGGAAATCTCAACCTTCCACGTGAAATTGCCAAGGTTTCACGTGGAAAACTCACGTTTCCACGTGAAATAGCCCAGGTTTCAAGTGGAAAGGTTAGAAAACTCAACATTCCACGTGAAATTGGCCAAGTTATACGTGGAAAGCTTGTCAAACTCAAGTTTCCACGTCAAATAGCCCAGGTTACACGAGGAAAGCTCGGAAATCTCAACATTCCACGTGAAAGTGACAAGGTTTCACTTGGAAAACTCAAGTTTCCACGTGAAATAGCCTAGGTTTCACGTGGAAAGCTTGGAAATCTCAGGATTCCACGTGAAAAGCCAAGCTTTCACGTGGAAAGCTTGGAAATCTCAACATTCCACGTGAAATGGCCAAGGTTTGACGTGGAAAACTCACGTTTCCACGTGAAATAGCCCAGGTTTCACGTGGAAAGCTTGGAAAACTCAACATTCCACTTGAAATTGGCCAAGTTTCACGTGGAAAGCTTGGCAAACTCAAGTTTCCACGTGAAATAGCCCAGGTTACACGTGGAAAGCTCGGAAATCTCAACATTCCACATGAAATTGGCCAAATTTCACGTGAAAAGCTTGGAAATCTCAGGATTCCACGTGAAAAGCCAAGGTTTCACGTGGAAAGCTCGGAAATCTCAACATTCCACTTGAAAGTGACAAGGTTTCACGTGGAAAACTCAAGTTTCCACGTGAAATAGCCCAGGTTTCACGTGGAAAGCTTGGAAATCTCAGGATTTCACGTGAAATTGACGAGGTGTCACGTGGAAAACTCAAGTTTCCACGTGAAATAGCCCAGGTTACACGTGGAAAGCTCGGAAATCTCAACATTCCACATGAAATTGGTCAAATTTCACGTGAAAAGCTTGGAAATCTCAGGATTCCACGTGAAAAGCCAAGGTTCACGTGGAAAGCTTAGAAATCTCAACATTCCACGTGAAATTGCAAGGTTTCACGTGGAAAACTCACGTTTCCACGTGAAATAGCCCAGGTTTCCCGTGGAAAGCTTGGAAAACTCAACATTCCACGTGAAATTGGCCAAGTTTCACGTGGAAAGCTTGGAAATCTCAGGATTCCACGTGAAAAAGCCAAGGTTTCACGTGGAAAGCTCGGAAATCTCAACATTCCACGTGAAAGTGACAAGGTTTCACTTGGAAAACTCAAGTTTCCACGTGAAATAGCCTAGGTTTCACGTGGAAAGCTTGGAAATCTCAGGATTCCACGTGAAAAGCCATGCTTTCACGTGGAAAGCTTGGAAATCTCAACATTCCACGTGAAATTGCCAAGGTTTGACGTGGAAAACTCACGTTTCCACGTGAAATAGCCTAGGTTTCACGTGGAAAACTCAACATTCCACGTGAAATTGGCCAAGTTTCACGTGGAAAGCTTGTCAAACTCAAGTTTCCACGTCAAATAGCCCAGGTTACACGTGGAAAGCTCGGAAATTTCAACATTCCACGTGAAAGTGACAAGGTTTCAGGTGGAAAACTCAAGTTTCCACGTGAAATAGCCTAGGTTTCACGTGGAAAGCTTGGAAATCTCAGGATTCCACGTGAAAAGCCAAGCTTTCACGTGGAAAGCTTGGAAATCTCAACATTCCACGTGAAATTGCCAAGGTTTAACGAGGAAAACTCACGTTTCCACGTGAAATAGCCCAGGTTTCACGTGGAAAGCTTGGAAAACTCAACATTCCACTTGAAATTGGCCAAGTTTCACGTGGAAAGCTTGGCAAACTCAAGTTTCCACGTGAAATAGCCCAGGTTACACGTGGAAAGCTCGGAAATCTCAACATTCCACATGAAATTGGCCAAATTTCACGTGAAAAGCTTGGAAATCTCAGGATTCCACGTGAAAAGCCAAGGTTTCACGTGGAAAGCTCGGAAATCTCAACATTCCACTTGAAAGTGTCAAGGTTTCACGTGGAAAACTCAAGTTTCCACGTGAAATAGCCCAGGTTTTACGTGGAAAGCTTGGAAATATCAGGATTTCACGTGAAATTGACGAGGTGTCACGTGGAAAACTCACGTTTCCACGTGAAATAGCCCAGGTTTCACGTGGAAAGCTTGGAAAACTCAACATTCCACGTGAAATTGGCCAAGTTTCACGTGGAAAGCTTGTCAAACTCAAGTTTCCACGTCAAATAGCCCAGGTTACACGTGGAAAGCTCGGAAATCTCAACATTCCACGTGAAAGTGACAAGGTTTCACGTGGAAAACTCAAGTTTCCACGTGAAATAGCCTAGGTTTCACGTGGAAAGCTTGGAAATCTCAGGATTCCACGTGAAAAGCCATGCTTTCACGTGGAAAGCTTGGAAATCTCAACATTCCACGTGAAATTGCCAAGGTTTGACGTGGAAAACTCACGTTTCCACGTGAAATAGCCCAGGTTTCACGTGGAAAGCTTGGAAAACTCAACATTCCACTTGAAATTGGCCAAGTTTCACGTGGAAAGCTTGGCAAACTCAAGTTTCCACGTGAAATAGCCCAGGTTACACGTGGAAAGCTCGGAAATCTCAACATTCCACATGAAATTGGCCAAATTTCACGTGAAAAGCTTGGAAATCTCAGGATTCCACGTGAAAAGCCAAGGTTTCACGTGGAAAGCTCGGAAATCTCAACATTCCACTTGAAAGTGACAAGGTTTCACGTGGAAAACTCAAGTTTCCACGTGAAATAGCCCAGGTTTCACGTGGAAAGCTTGGAAATCTCAGGATTTCACGTGAAATTGACGAGGTGTCACGTGGAAAACTCACGTTTCCACGTGGAATAGCCCAGGTTTCACGTGGAAAGCTTGGAAAACTCAACATTCCACGTGAAATTGGCCAAGTTTCACGTGGAAAGCTTGTCAAACTCAAGTTTTCACGTCAAATAGCCCAGGTTACACGTGGAAAGCTCGGAAATCTCAACATTCCACGTGAAAGTGACAAGGTTTCACGTGGAAAACTCAAGTTTCCACGTGACATAGCCTAGGTTTCACGTGGAAAGCTTGGAAATCTCCACGTGAAAAGCCAAGCTTTCACGTGGAAAGCTTGGAAATCTCAACATTCCACGTGAAATTGCCAAGGTTTAACGAGGAAAACTCACGTTTCCACGTGAAATAGCCCAGGTTTCACGTGGAAAGCTTGGAAAACTCAATATTCCACTTGAAATTGGCCAAGTTTCACGTGGAAAGCTTGGCAAACTCAGGTTTCCACGTGAAATAGCCCAGGTTACACGTGGAAAGCTCGGAAATCTCAACATTCCACATGAAATTGGCCAAATTTCACGTGAAAAGCTTGGAAATCTCAGGATTCCAGGTGAAAAGCCAAGGTTTCACGTGGAAAGCTCGGAAATCTCAACATTCCACTTGAAAGTGACAAGGTTTCACGTGGAAAACTCAAGTTTCGACGTGAAATAGCCCAGGTTTCACGTGGAAAGCTAGGAAATCTCATTATTCCACGTGAAATTGCAAAGGTTTCACGTGGAAAACTCACGTTTCCACGTGAAATAGCCCAGGTTTCACGTGGAAAGCTTGGAAAACTCAACATTCCACGTGAAATTGGCCAAGTTTCACGTGGAAAGCTTGGAAATATCAGGATTCCACGTGAAAAGCCAAGGTTTCACGTGGAAAGCTAGGAAATCTCATTATTCCACGTGAAATTGCAAAGGTTTCACGTGGAAAACTCACGTTTCCACGTGAAATAGCCCAAGTTTCACGTGGAAAGCTTGGAAAACTCAACATTCCACGTGAAATTGGCCAAGTTTCAGGTGGAAAGTTTGGAAATCTCAGGATTCCACGTAAAAAGCCAAGGTTTCACGGGGAAAGCTCGGAAATCTCAACCTTCCACGTGAAATTGCCAAGGTTTCACGTGGAAAACTCACGTTTCCACGTGAAATAGCCCAGGTTTCACGTGGAAAGCTTGGAAAACTCAACATTCCACGTGAAATTGGCCAAGTTTCACGTGGAAAGCTTGTCAAACTCAAGTTTCCACGTCAAATAGCCCAGGTTACACGTGGAAAGCTCGGAAATCTCAACATTCCACGTGAAAGTGACAAGGTTTCACTTGGAAAACTCAAGTTTCCACGTGAAATAGCCCAGGTTTCACGTGGAAAGCTTGGAAATCTCAGGATTTCACGTGAAATTGACAAGGTGTCACGTGAAAAAACTCAAGTTTCCACGTGAAATAGCCCAGGTTTCACGTGGAAAGCATGGAAAACTAAACATTCCACGTGAAATTGGCCAAGTTTCACGTGGAAAGCTTGGAAATATCAGGATTCCACGTGAAAAGCCAAGGTTTCACGTGGAAAGCTAGGAAATCTCAACATTCCACGTGAAATTGCAAAGGTTTCACGTGAAAATCTTGGAAATCTCAGGATTCCACGTGAAAAGCCAAGGTATCACGTGGAAAGCTAGGAAATCTCATTATTCCACGTGAAATTGCAAAGGTTTCACGTGGAAAACTCACGTTTCCACGTGAAATAGCCCAAGTTTCACGTGGAAAGCTTGGAAAACTCAACATTCCACGTGAAATTGGCCAAGTTTCAGGTGGAAAGCTTGGAAATCTCAGGATTCAACGTGAAAAGCCAAGGTTTCACGCGGAAAGCTCGGAAATCTCAACCTTCCACGTGAAATTGCCAAGGTTTCACGTGGAAAACTCACGTTTCCACGTGAAATAGCCCAGGTTTCAAGTGGAAAGCTTGGAAAACTCAACATTCCACGTGAAATTGGCCAAGTTTCACGTGGAAAGCTTGTCAAACTCAAGTTTCCACGTCAAATAGCCCAGGTTACACGAGGAAAGCTCGGAAATCTCAACATTCCACGTGAAAGTGACAAGGTTTCACTTGGAAAACTCAAGTTTAGGCTATTTCACGTGGAAAGCTTGGAAATCTCAGGATTCCACGTGAAAAGCCAAGCTTTCACGTGGAAAGCTTGGAAATCTCAACATTCCACGTGAAATTGCCAAGGTTTGACGTGGAAAACTCACGTTTCCACGTGAAATAGCCCAGGTTTCACGTGGAAAGCTTGGAAAACTCAACATTCCACTTGAAATTGGCCAAGTTTCACGTGGAAAGCTTGGCAAACTCAAGTTTCCACGTGAAATAGCCCAGGTTACACGTGGAAAGCTCGGAAATCTCAACATTCCACATGAAATTGGCCAAATTTCACGTGAAAAGCTTGGAAATCTCAGGATTCGACGTGAAAAGCCAAGGTTTCACGTGGAAAGCTCGGAAGTCTCAACATAGCCCAGGTTTCACGTGGAAAGCTTGGAAAACACAACATTCCACGTGAAATTGGCCAAGATTCACGTGGAAAGCTTGTCAAACTCAAGTTTCCACGTCAAATAGCCCAGGTTACACGTGGAAAGCTCGGAAATCTCAACATTCCACGTGAAAGTGACAAGGTTTCACGTGGAATACTCAAGTTTCCACGTGAAATAGCCTAGGTTTCACGTGGAAAGCTTGGAAATCTCAGGATTCCACGTGAAAAGCCATGCTTTCACGTGGAAAGCTTGGAAATCTCAACATTCCACGTGAAATTGCCAAGGTTTGACGTGGAAAACTCACGTTTCCACGTGAAATAGCCCAGGCTTCACGTGGAAAGCTTGGAAAACTCAACATTCCACTTGAAATTGGCCAAGTTTCACGTGGAAAGCTTGGCAAACTCAAGTTTCCACGTGAAATAGCCCAGGTTACACGTGGAAAGCTCGGAAATCTCAACATTCCACATGAAATTGGCCAAATTTCACGTGAAAAGCTTGGAAATCTCAGGATTCCACGTGAAAAGCCAAGGTTTCACGTGGAAAGCTCGGAAATCTCAACATTCCACTTGAAAGTGACAAGGTTTCACGTGGAAAACTCAAGTTTCCACGTGAAATAGCCCAGGTTTCACGTGGAAAGCTTGGAAATCTCAGGATTTCACGTGAAATTGACGAGGTGTCACGTGGAAAACTCACGTTTCCACGTGGAATAGCCCAGGTTTCACGTGGAAAGCTTGGAAAACTCAACATTCCACGTGAAATTGGCCAAGTTTCACGTGGAAAGCTTGGAAATATCAGGATTCCACGTGAAAAGCCAAGGTTTCACGTGGAAAGCTAGGAAATCTCATTATTCCACGTGAAATTGCAAAGGTTTCACGTGGAAAACTCACGTTTCCACGTGAAATAGCCCAAGTTTCACGTGGAAAGCTTGGAAAACTCAACATTCCACGTGAAATTGGCCAAGTTTCAGGTGGAAAGCTTAGAAATCTCAGGATTCAACGTGAAAAGCCAAGGTTTCACGCGGAAAGCTCGGAAATCTCAACCTTCCACGTGAAATTGCCAAGGTTTCACGTGGAAAACTCACGTTTCCACGTGAAATAGCCCAGGTTTCAAGTGGAAAGCTTGGAAAACTCAACATTCCACGTGAAATTGGCCAAGTTTCACGTGGAAAGCTTGTCAAACTCAAGTTTCCACGTCAAATAGCCCAGGTTACACGAGGAAAGCTCGGAAATCTCAACATTCCACGTGAAAGTGACAAGGTTTCACTTGGAAAACTCAAGTTTCCACGTGAAATAGCCTAGGTTTCACGTGGAAAGCTTGGAAATCTCAGGATTCCACGTGAAAAGCCAAGCTTTCACGTGGAAAGCTTGGAAATCTCAACATTCCACGTGAAATTGCCAAGGTTTGACGTGGAAAACTCACGTTTCCACGTGAAATAGCCAAGGTTTCACGTGGAAAGCTTGGAAAACTCAACATTCCACTTGAAATTGGCCAAGTTTCACGTGGAAAGCTTGGCAAACTCAAGTTTCCACGTGAAATAGCCCAGGTTACACGTGGAAAGCTCGGAAATCTCAACATTCCACATGAAATTGGCCAAATTTCACGTGAAAAGCTTGGAAATCTCAGGATTCGACGTGAAAAGCCAAGGTTTCACGTGGAAAGCTCGGAAGTCTCAACATAGCCCAGGTTTCACGTGGATAGCTTGGAAAACACAACATTCCACGTGAAATTGGCCAAGATTCACGTGGAAAGCTTGTCAAACTCAAGTTTCCACGTCAAATAGCCCAGGTTACACGTGGAAAGCTCGGAAATCTCAACATTCCACGTGAAAGTGACAAGGTTTCACGTGGAAAACTCAAGTTTCCACGTGAAATAGCCTAGGTTTCACGTGGAAAGCTTGGAAATCTCAGGATTCCACGTGAAAAGCCATGCTTTCACGTGGAAAGCTTGGAAATCTCAACATTCCACGTGAAATTGCCAAGGTTTGACGTGGAAAACTCACGTTTCCACGTGAAATAGCCCAGGTTTCACGTGGAAAGCTTGGAAAACTCAACATTCCACTTGAAATTGGCCAAGTTTCACGTGGAAAGCTTGGCAAACTCAAGTTTCCACGTGAAATAGCCCAGGTTACACGTGGAAAGCTCGGAAATCTCAACATTCCACATGAAATTGGCCAAATTTCACGTGAAAAGCTTGGAAATCTCAGGATTCCACGTGAAAAGCCAAGGTTTCACGTGGAAAGCTCGGAAATCTCAACATTCCACTTGAAAGTGACATGGTTTCACGTGGAAAACTCAAGTTTCCACGTGAAATAGCCCAGGTTTCACGTGGAAAGCTTGGAAATCTCAGGATTTCACGTGAAATTGACGAGGTGTCACGTGGAAAACTCACGTTTCCACGTGGAATAGCCCAGGTTTCACGTGGAAAGCTTGGAAAACTCAACATTCCACGTGAAATTGGCCAAGTTTCACGTGGAAAGCTTGTCAAACTCAAGTTTTCACGTCAAATAGCCCAGGTTACACGTGGAAAGCTCGGAAATCTCAACATTCCACGTGAAAGTGACAAGGTTTCACGTGGAAAACTCAAGTTTCCACGTGAAATAGCCTAGGTTTCACGTGGAAAGCTTGGAAATCTCCACGTGAAAAGCCAAGCTTTCACGTGGAAAGCTTGGAAATCTCAACATTCCACGTGAAATTGCCAAGGTTTAACGAGGAAAACTCACGTTTCCACGTGAAATAGCCCAGGTTTCACGTGGAAAGCTTGGAAAACTCAACATTCCACTTGAAATTGGCCAAGTTTCACGTGGAAAGCTTGGCAAACTCAGGTTTCCACGTGAAATAGCCCTGGTTACACGTGGAAAGCTCGGAAATCTCAACATTCCACATGAAATTGGCCAAATTTCACGTGAAAAGCTTGGAAATCTCAGGATTCCAGGTGAAAAGCCAAGGTTTCACGTGGAAAGCTCGGAAATCTCAACATTCCACTTGAAAGTGACAAGGTTTCACGTGGAAAACTCAAGTTTCGACGTGAAATAGCCCAGGTTTCACGTGGAAAGCTAGGAAATCTCATTATTCCACGTGAAATACAAAGGTTTCACGTGGAAAACTCACGTTTCCACGTGAAATAGCCCAGGTTTCACGTGGAAAGCTTGGAAAACTCAACATTCCACGTGAAATTGGCCAAGTTTCACGTGGAAAGCTTGGAAATATCAGGATTCCACGTGAAAAGCCAAGGTTTCACGTGGAAAGCTAGGAAATCTCATTATTCCACGTGAAATTGCAAAGGTTTCACGTGGAAAACTCACGTTTCCACGTGAAATAGCCCAAGTTTCACGTGGAAAGCTTGGAAAACTCAACATTCCACGTGAAATTGGCCAAGTTTCAGGTGGAAAGTTTGGAAATCTCAGGATTCCACGTGAAAAGCCAAGGTTTCACGGGGAAAGCTCGGAAATCTCAACCTTCCACGTGAAATTGCCAAGGTTTCACGTGGAAAACTCACGTTTCCACGTGAAATAGCCCAGGTTTCACGTGGAAAGCTTGGAAAACTCAACATTCCACGTGAAATTGGCCAAGTTTCACGTGGAAAGCTTGTCAAACTCAAGTTTCCACGTCAAATAGCCCAAGTTACACGTGGAAAGCTCGGAAATCTCAACATTCCACGTGAAAGTGACAAGGTTTCACTTGGAAAACTCAAGTTTCCACGTGAAATAGCCCAGGTTTCACGTGGAAAGCTTGGAAATCTCAGGATTTCACGTGAAATTGACAAGGTGTCACGTGAAAAAACTCAAGTTTCCACGTGAAATAGCCCAGGTTTCACGTGGAAAGCATGGAAAACTAAACATTCCACCTGAAATTGGCCAAGTTTCACGTGGAAAGCTTTGAAATATCAGGATTCCACGTGAAAAGCCAAGGTTTCACGTGGAAAGCTAGGAAAACTCAACATTCCACGTGAAATTGCAAAGGTTTCACGTGAAAATCTTGGAAATCTCAGGATTCCACGTGAAAAGCCAAGGTATCACGTGGAAAGCTAGGAAATCTCATTATTCCACGTGAAATTGCAAAGGTTTCACGTGGAAAACTCACGTTTCCACGTGAAATAGCCCAAGTTTCACGTGGAAAGCTTGGAAAACTCAACATTCCACGTGAAATTGGCCAAGTTTCAGGTGGAAAGCTTGGAAATCTCAGGATTCAACGTGAAAAGCCAAGGTTTCACGCGGAAAGCTCGGAAATCTCAACCTTCCACGTGAAATTACCAAGGTTTCACGTGGAAAACTCACGTTTCCACGTGAAATAGCCCAGGTTTCAAGTGGAAAGCTTGGAAAACTCAACATTCCACGTGAAATTGGCCAAGTTTCACGTGGAAAGCTTGTCAAACTCAAGTTTCCACGTCAAATAGCCCAGGTTACACGAGGAAAGCTCGGAAATCTCAACATTCCACGTGAAAGTGACAAGGTTTCACTTGGAAAACTCAAGTTTCCACGTGAAATAGCCTAGGTTTCACGTGGAAAGCTTGGAAATCTCAGGATTCCACGTGAAAAGCCAAGCTTTCACGTGGAAAGCTTGGAAATCTCAACATTCCACGTGAAATTGCCAAGGTTTGACGTGGAAAACTCACGTTTCCACGTGAAATAGCCCAGGTTTCACGTGGAAAGCTTGGAAAACTCAACATTCCACTTGAAATTGGCCAAGTTTCACGTGGAAAGCTTGGCAAACTCAAGTTTCCACGTGAAATAGCCCAGGTTACACGTGGAAAGCTCGGAAATCTCAACATTCCACATGAAATTGGCCAAATTTCACGTGAAAAGCTTGGAAATCTCAGGATTCGACGTGAAAAGCCAAGGTTTCACGTGGAAAGCTCGGAAGTCTCAACATAGCCCAGGTTTCACGTGGAAAGCTTGGAAAACACAACATTCCACGTGAAATTGGCCAAGATTCACGTGGAAAGCTTGTCAAACTCAAGTTTCCACGTCAAATAGCCCAGGTTACACGTGGAAAGCTCGGAAATCTCAACATTCCACGTGAAAGTGACAAGGTTTCACGTGGAAAACTCAAGTTTCCACGTGAAATAGCCTAGGTTTCACGTGGAAAGCTTGGAAATCTCAGGATTCCACGTGAAAAGCCAAGCTTTCACGTGGAAAGCTTGGAAATCTCAACATTCCACGTGAAATTGCCAAGGTTTGACGTGGAAAACTCACGTTTCCACGTGAAATAGCCCAGGTTTCACGTGGAAAGCTTGGAAAACTCAACATTCCACTTGAAATTGGCCAAGTTTCACGTGGAAAGCTTGGCAAACTCAAGTTTCCACGTGAAATAGCCCAGGTTACACGTGGAAAGCTCGGAAATCTCAACATTCCACATGAAATTGACAAAATTTCACGTGAAAAGCTTGGAAATCTCAGGATTCCACGTGAAAGGCCAAGGTTTCACGTGGAAAGCTCGGAAATCTCAACATTCCACTTGAAAGTGACAAGGTTTCACGTGGAAAACTCAAGTTTCCACGTGAAATAGCCCAGGTTTCACGTGGAAAGCTTGGAAATCTCGGGATTTAACGTGAAATTGACAAGGTGTCACGTGGAAAACTCAAGTTTCCACGTGAAATAGCCCAGGTTTCACGTGGAAAGCTTGGAAAACTAAACATTCCACGTGAAATTGGCCAAGTTTCACGTGGAAAGCTTGGAAATATCAGGATTCCACGTGAAAAGCCAAGGTTTCACGTGGAAAGCTAGGAAATCTCATTATTCCACGTGAAATTGCAAAGGTTTCACGTGGAAAACTCAAGTTTCCACGTGAAATAACCCAGGATTCACGTGGAAAGCTTGGAAAACGAAACATTCCACGTGAAATTGGCCAAGTTTCACGTGGAAAGCTAGGAAATCTCAACATTTCACGTGAAATTGCAACGGTTTCACGTGAAAATCTTAGAAATCTCAGGATTCCACGTGAAAAGCCAAGGTTTCACGTGGAAAGCTCGGAAATCTCAACATTCCACGTGAAAGTGACAAGGTTTCACGTGGAAAACTCAAGTTTCCACGTGAAATAGCCCAGGTTTCACGTGGAAAGCTAGGAAATCTCATTATTCCACGTGAAATTGCAAAGGTTTCACGTGGAAAACTCACGTTTCCACGTGAAATAGCCCCAGTTTCACGTGGAAAGCTTGGAAAACTCAACATTCCACGTGAAATTGGCCAAGTTTCAGGGGGAAAGCTTGGAAATCTCAGGATTCCACGTGAAAAGCCAAGGTTTCACGCGGAAAGCTCGGAAATCTCAACCTTCCACTTGAAATTGCCAAGGTTTCACGTGGAAAGCTTGTCAAACTCAAGTTTCCACGTCAAATAGCCCAGGTTACACGTGGAAAGCTCGGAAATCTCAACATTCCACGTGAAAGTGACAAGGTTTCACTTGGAAAACTCAAGTTTCCACGTGAAATAGCCTAGGTTTCACGTGGAAAGCCTGGAAATCTTAGGATTCCACGTGAAAAGCCAAGCTTTCACGTGGAAAGCTTGGAAATCTCAACATTCCACGTGAAATTGCCAAGGTTTGACGTGGAAAACTCACGTTTCCACGTGAAATAGCCCAGGTTTCACGTGGAAAGCTTGGAAAACTCCACATTCCACTTGAAATTGGCCAAGTTTCACGTGGAAAGCTTGGCAAACTCAAGTTTCCACGTGAAATAGCCCAGGTTACACGTGGAAAGCTCGGAAATCTCAACATTCCACATGAAATTGGCCAAATTTCACGTGAAAAGCTTGGAAATCTCAGGATTCGACGTGAAAAGCCAAGGTTTCACGTGGAAAACTCAAGTTTCCACGTGAAATAGCCCAGGTTTCACGTGGAAAGCTAGGAAATCTCATTATTCCACGTGAAATTGCAAAGGTTTCACGTGGAAAACTCACGTTTCCACGTGAAATAGCCCAGGTTTCACGTGGAAAGCTTGGAAAACTCAACATTCCACGTGAAATTGGCCAAGTTTCACGTGGAAAGCTTGTCAAACTCAAGTTTCCACGTCAAATAGCCCAGGTTACACGTGGAAAGCTCGGAAATCTCAACATTCCACGTGAAAGTGACAAGGTTTCACGTGGAAAACTCAAGTTTCCACGTGAAATAGCCTAGGTTTCACGTGGAAAGCTTGGAAATCTCAGGATTCCACGTGAAAAGCCAAGCTTTCACGTGGAAAGCTTGGAAATCTCAACATTCCACGTGAAATTGCCAAGGTTTGACGTGGAAAACTCACGTTTCCACGTGAAATAGCCCAGGTTTCACGTGGAAAGCTTGGAAAACTCAACATTCCACTTGAAATTGGCCAAGTTTCACGTGGAAAGCTTGGCAAACTCAAGTTTCCACGTGAAATAGCCCAGGTTACACGTGGAAAGCTCGGAAATCTCAACATTCCACATGAAATTGGCCAAATTTCACGTGAAAAGCTTGGAAATCTCAGGATTCCACGTGAAAAGCCAAGGTTTCACGTGGAAAGCTCGGAAATCTCAACATTCCACTTGAAAGTGACAAGGTTTCACGTGGAAAACTCAAGTTTCCACGTGAAATAGCCCAGGTTTCACGTGGAAAGCTTGGAAATCTCAGGATTTAACGTGAAATTGACGAGGTGTCACGTGGAAAACTCAAGTTTCCACGTGAAATAGCCCAGGTTTCACGTGGAAAGCTTGGAAAACTAAACATTCCACGTGAAATTGCCAAGGTTTGACGTGGAAAACTCACGTTTCCACGTGAAATAGCCCAGGTTTTACGTGGAAAGCTTGGAAAACTCAACATTCCACTTGAAATTGGCCAAGTTTCACGTGGAAAGCTTGGCAAACTCAAGTTTCCACGTGAAATAGCCCAGGTTTCACGTGGAAAGCTTGGAAAACACAACATTCCACGTGAAATTGGCCAAGTTTCACGTGGAAAGCTTGGAAATCTCAGGATTCCACGTGAAAAAGCCAAGGTTTCACGTGGAAAGCTCGGAAATCTCAACCTTCCACGTGGAAAACTCACGTTTCCACGTGAAATAGCCTAGGTTTCACGTGGAAAGCTTGGAAAACTCAACATTCCACGTGAAATTGGTCAAGTTTCACGTGGAAAGCTTGTCAAACTCAAGTTTCCACGTCAAATAGCCCAGGTTACACGTGGAAAGCTCGGAAATCTCAACATTCCACGTGAAAGTGACAAGGTTTCAGGCGGAAAACTCAAGTTTCCACGTGAAATAGCCTAGGTTTCACGTGGAAAGCTTGGAAATCACAGGATTCCACGTGAAAAGCCAAGCTTTCATGTGGAAAGCTTGGAAATCTCAACATTCCACGTGAAATTGCCAAGGTTTGACGTGGAAAACTCACGTTTCCACGTGAAATAGCCCAGGTTTCACGTGGAAAGCTTGGAAAACTCAACATTCCACTTGAAATTGGCCAAGTTTCCCGTGGAAAGCTTGGCAAACTCAAGTTTCCACGTGAAATAGCCCAGGTTACACGTGGAAAGCTCGGAAATCTCAACATTCCACATGAAATTGGCCAAATTTCACGTGAAAAGCTTGGAAATCTCAGGATTCCACGTGAAAAGCCAAGGTTTCACGTGGAAAGCTCGGAAATCTCAACATTCCACTTGAAAGTGTCAAGGTTTCACGTGGAAAACTCAAGTTTCCACGTGAAATAGCCCAGGTTTCACGTGGAAAGCTTGGAAATCTCAGGATTTCACGTGAAATTGACGAGGTGTCACGTGGAAAACTCACGTTTCCACGTGAAATAGCCCAGGTTTCACGTGGAAAGCTTGGAAAACTCAACATTCCACGTGAAATTGGTCAAGTTTCACGTGGAAAGCTTGTCAAACTCAAGTTTCCACGTCAAATAGCCCAGGTTACACGTGGAAAGCTCGGAAATCTCAACATTCCACGTGAAAGTGACAAGGTTTCACGTGGAAAACTCAAGTTTCCACGTGAAATAGCCTAGGTTTCACGTGGAAAGCTTGGAAATCTCAGGATTCCACGTGAAAAGCCATGCTTTCACGTGGAAAGCTTGGAAATCTCAACATTCCACGTGAAATTGCCAAGGTTTGACGTGGAAAGCTCACGTTTCCACGTGAAATAGCCCAGGTTTCACGTGGAAAGCTTGGAAAACTCAACATTCCACTTGAAATTGGCCAAGTTTCACGTGGAAAGCTTGGCAAACTCAAGTTTCCACGTGAAATAGCCCAGGTTACACGTGGAAAGCTCGGAAATCTCAACATTCCACATGAAATTGGCCAAATTTCACGTGAAAAGCTTGGAAATCTCAGGATTCCACGTGAAAAGCCAAGGTTTCACGTGGAAAGCTCGGAAATCTCAACATTCCACTTGAAAGTGACAAGGTTTCACGTGGAAAACTCAAGTTTCCACGTGAAATAGCCCAGGTTTCACGTGGAAAGCTTGGAAATCTCAGGATTTCACGTGAAATTGACGAGGTGTCACGTGGAAAACTCACGTTTCCAAGTGAAATAGCCCAGGTTTCACGTGGAAAGCTTGGAAAACTCAACATTCCACGTGAAATTGGCCAAGTTTCACGTGGAAAGCTTGTCAAACTCAAGTTTTCACGTCAAATAGCCCAGGTTACACGTGGAAAGCTCGGAAATCTCAACATTCCACGTGAAAGTGACAAGGTTTCACGTGGAAAACTCAAGTTTCCACGAGAAATAGCCTAGGTTTCACGTGGAAAGCTTGGAAATCTAAGGATTTCACGTGAAAAGCCAAGCTTTCACGTGGAAAGCTTGGAAATCTCAACATTCCACGTGAAATTGCCAAGGTTTAACGAGGAAAACTCACGTTTCCACGTGAAATAGCCCAGGTTTCACGTGGAAAGCTTGGAAAACTCAACATTCCACTTGAAATTGGCCAAGTTTCACGTGGAAAGCTTGGCAAACTCAGGTTTCCACGTGAAATAGCCCAGGTTACACGTGGAAAGCTCGGAAATCTCAACATTCCACATGAAATTGGCCAAATTTCACGTGAAAAGCTTGGAAATCTCAGGATTCCAGGTGAAAAGCCAAGGTTTCACGTGGAAAGCTCGGAAATCTCAACATTCCACTTGAAAGTGACAAGGTTTCACGTGGAAAACTCAAGTTTCGACGTGAAATAGCCCAGGTTTCACGTGGAAAGCTAGGAAATCTCATTATTCCACGTGAAATTGCAAAGGTTTCACGTGGAAAACTCACGTTTCCACGTGAAATAGCCCAGGTTTCACGTGGAAAGCTTGGAAAACTCAACATTCCACTTGAAATTGGCCAAGTTTCAGGTGGAAAGCTTGGAAATCTCAGGATTCCACGTGAAAAGCCAAGGTTTCACGGGGAAAGCTCGGAAATCTCAACCTTCCACGTGAAATTGCCAAGGTTTCACGTGGAAAACTCACGTTTCCACGTGAAATAGCCCAGGTTTCACGTGGAAAGCTTGGAAAACTCAACATTCCACGTGAAATTGGCCAAGTTTCACGTGGAAAGCTTGTCAAACTCAAGTTTCCACGTCAAATAGCCCAGGTTACACGTGGAAAGCTCGGAAATCTCAACATTCCACGTGAAAGTGACAAGGTTTCTCTTGGAAAACTCAAGTTTCCACGTGAAATAGCCTAGGTTTCACGTGGAAAGCTTGGAAATCTCAGGATTCCACGTGAAAAGCCAAGCTTTCACGTGGAAAGCTTGGAAATCTCAACATTCCACGTGAAATTGCCAAGGTTTGACGTGGAAAACTCACGTTTCCACGTGAAATAGCCCAGGTTTCACGTGGAAAGCTTGGAAAACTCAACATTCCACTTGAAATTGGCCAAGTTTCACGTGGAAAGCTTGGCAAACTCAAGTTTCCACGTGAAATAGCCTAGGTTTCACGTGGAAAGCTTGGAAATATCAGGATTCCACGTGAAAAGCCAAGGTTTCACGTGGAAAGGTAGGAAATCTCATTATTCCACGTGAAATTGCAAAGGTTTCACGTGGAAAACTCACGTTTCCACGTGAAATAGCCCAAGTTTCACGTGGAAAGCTTGGAAAACTCAACATTCCACGTGAAATTGGCCAAGTTTCAGGTGGAAAGCTTGGAAATCTCAGGATTCCACGTGAAAAGCCAAGGTTTCACGGGGAAAGCTCGGAAATCTCAACCTTCCACGTGAAATTGCCAAGGTTTCACGTGGAAAACTCACGTTTCCACGTGAAATAGCCCAGGTTTCACGTGGAAAGCTTGGAAAACTCAACATTCCACGTGAAATTGGCCAAGTTTCACGTGGAAAGCTTGTCAAACTCAAGTTTCCACGTCAAATAGCCCAGGTTACACGTGGAAAGCTCGGAAATCTCAACATTCCACGTGAAAGTGACAAGGTTTCTCTTGGAAAACTCAAGTTTCCACGTGAAATAGCCTAGGTTTCACGTGGAAAGCTTGGAAATCTCAGGATTCCACGTGAAAAGCCAAGCTTTCACGTGGAAAGCTTGGAAATCTCAACATTCCACGTGAAATTGCCAAGGTTTGACGTGGAAAACTCACGTTTCCACGTGAAATAGCCCAGGTTTCACGTGGAAAGCTTGGAAAACTCAACATTCCACTTGAAATTGGCCAAGTTTCACGTGGAAAGCTTGGCAAACTCAAGTTTCCACGTGAAATAGCCCAGGTTACACGTGGAAAGCTCGGAAATCTCAACATTCCACATGAAATTGGCCAAATTTCACGTGAAAAGCTTGGAAATCTCAGGATTCGACGTGAAAAGCCAAGGTTTCACGTGGAAAGCTCGGAAGTCTCAACATAGCCCAGGTTTCACGTGGAAAGCTTGGAAAACACAACATTCCACGTGAAATTGGCCAAGATTCACGTGGAAAGCTTGTCAAACTCAAGTTTCCACGTCAAATAGCCCAGGTTACACGTGGAAAGCTTGGAAATCTCAACATTCCACGTGAAAGTGACAAGGTTTCACGTGGAAAACTCAAGTTTCCACGTGAAATAGCCTAGGTTTCACGTGGAAAGCTTGGAAATCTCAGGATTCCACGTGAAAAGCCAAGCTTTCACGTGGAAAGCTTGGAAATCTCAACATTCCACGTGAAATTGCCAAGGTTTGACGTGGAAAACTCACGTTTCCACGTGAAATAGCCCAGGTTTCACGTGGAAAGCTTGGAAAACTCAACATTCCACTTGAAATTGGCCAAGTTTCACGTGGAAAGCTTGGCAAACTCAAGTTTCCACGTGAAATAGCCCAGGTTACACGTGGAAAGCTCGGAAATCTCAACATTCCACATGAAATTGACAAAATTTCACGTGAAAAGCTTGGAAATCTCAGGATTCCACGTGAAAAGCCAAGGTTTCACGTGGAAAGCTCGGAAATCTCAACATTCCACTTGAAAGTGACAAGGTTTCACGTGGAAAACTCAAGTTTCCACGTGAAATAGCCCAGGTTTCACGTGGAAAGCTTGGAAATCTCAGGATTTAACGTGAAATTGACAAGGTGTCACGTGGAAAACTCAAGTTTCCACGTGAAATAGCCCAGGTTTCACGTGGAAAGCATGGAAAACTAAACATTCCACGTGAAATTGGCCAAGTTTCACGTGGAAAGCTTGGAAATATCAGGATTCCACGTGAAACGCCAAGGTTTCACGTGGAAAGCTAGGAAATCTCAACATTCCACGTGAAATTGCAAAGGTTTCACGTGAAAATCTTGGAAATCTCAGGATTCCACGTGAAAAGCCAAGGTATCACGTGGAAAGCTAGGAAATCTCATTATTCCACGTGAAATTGCAAAGGTTTCACGTGGAAAACTCACGTTTCCACGTGAAATAGCCCAAGTTTCACGTGGAAAGCTTGGAAAACTCAACATTCCACGTGAAATTGGCCAAGTTTCAGGTGGAAAGCTTGGAAATCTCAGGATTCAACGTGAAAAGCCAAGGTTTCACGCGGAAAGCTCGGAAATCTCAACCTTCCACGTGAAATTGCCAAGGTTTCACGTGGAAAACTCACGTTTCCACGTGAAATAGCCCAGGTTTCAAGTGGAAAGCTTGGAAAACTCAACATTCCACGTGAAATTGGCCAAGTTTCACGTGCAAAGCTTGTCAAACTCAAGTTTCCACGTCAAATAGCCCAGGTTACACGTGGAAAGCTCGGAAATCTCAACATTCCACGTGAAAGTGACAAGGTTTCTCTTGGAAAACTCAAGTTTCCACGTGAAATAGCCTAGGTTTCACGTGGAAAGCTTGGAAATCTCAGGATTCCACGTGAAAAGCCAAGCTTTCACGTGGAAAGCTTGGAAATCTCAACATTCCACGTGAAATTGCCAAGGTTTGACGTGGAAAACTCACGTTTCCACGTGAAATAGCCCAGGTTTCACGTGGAAAGCTTGGAAAACTCAACATTCCACTTGAAATTGGCCAAGTTTCACGTGGAAAGCTTGGCAAACTCAAGTTTCCACGTGAAATAGCCCAGGTTACACGTGGAAAGCTCGGAAATCTCAACATTCCACATGAAATTGGCCAAATTTCACGTGAAAAGCTTGGAAATCTCAGGATTCGACGTGAAAAGCCAAGGTTTCACGTGGAAAGCTCGGAAGTCTCAACATTCCACTTGAAAGTGACAAGGTTTCACGTGGAAAACTCAAGTTTCCACGTGAAATAGCCCAGGTTTCACGTGGAAAGCTAGGAAATCTCATTATTCCACGTGAAATTGCAAAGGTTTCACGTGGAAAACTCACGTTTCCACGTGAAATAGCCCAGGTTTCACGTGGAAAGCTTGGAAAACACAACATTCCACGTGAAATTGGCCAAGTTTCACGTGGAAAGCTTGTCAAACTCAAGTTTCCACGTCAAATAGCCCAGGTTACACGTGGAAAGCTCGGAAATCTCAACATTCCACGTGAAAGTGACAAGGTTTCACGTGGAAAACTCAAGTTTCCACGTAAAAAAGCCTAGGTTTCACGTGGTAAGCTTGGAAATCTCAGGATTCCACGTGAAAAGCCAAGCTTTCACGTGGAAAGCTTGGAAATCTCAACATTCCACGTGAAATTGCCAAGGTTTGACGTGGAAAACTCACGTTTCCACGTGAAATAGCCCAGGTTTCACGTGGAAAGCTTGGAAAACTCAACATTCCACTTGAAATTGGCCAAGTTTCACGTGGAAAGCTTGGCAAACTCAAGTTTCCACGTGAAATAGCCCAGGTTACACGTGGAAAGCTCGGAAATCTCAACATTCCACATGAAATTGGCCAAATTTCACGTGAAAAGCTTGGAAATCTCAGGATTCCACGTGAAAAGCCAAGGTTTCACGTGGAAAGCTCGGAAATCTCAACATTCCACTTGAAAGTGACAAGGTTTCACGTGGAAAACTCAAGTTTCCACGTGAAATAGCCCAGGTTTCACGTGGTAAGCTTGGAGATCTCAGGATTTAACGTGAAATTGACGAGGTGTCACGTGGAAAACTCAAGTTTCCACGTGAAATAGCCCAGGTTTCACGTGGAAAGCTTGGAAAACTAAACATTCCACGTGAAATTGGCCAAGTTTCACGTGGAAAGCTTGGAAATATCAGGATTCCACGTGAAAAGCCAAGGTTTCACGTGGAAAGCTAGGAAATCTCATTATTCCACGTGAAATTGCAAAGGTTTCACGTGGAAAACAAAAGTTTCCACGTGAAATAACCCAGGATTCACGTGGAAAGCTTGGAAAACTAAACATTCCACGTGAAATTGGCCAAGTTTCACGTGGAAAGCTTGGAAATATCAGTATTCCACGTAAAAGCCAAGGTTTCACGTGGAAAGCTAGGAAATCTCAACATTCCACGTGAAATTGCAAAGGTTTCACGTGAAAATCTTAGAAATCTATGGATTCCACGTGAAAAGCCAAGGTTTCACGTGGAAAGCTCGGAAATCTCAACATTCCACGTGAAAGTGACAAGGTTTCACGTGGAAAACTCAAGTTTCCACGTGAAATAGCCCAGGTTTCACGTGGAAAGCTAGGAAATCTCATTATTCCACGTGAAATTGCAAAGGTTTCACGTGGAAAACTCACGTTTCCACGTGAAATACCCCAGTTTCACGTGGAAAGCTTGGAAAACTCAACATTCCACGTGAAATTGGCCAAGTTTCAGGTGGAAAGCTTGGAAATCTCAGGATTCCACGTGAAAAGACAAGGTTTTACGCGGAAAGCTCGGAAATCTCAACCTTCCACGTGAAATTGCCAAGGTTTCACGTGGAAAACTCACGTTTCCACGTGAAATAGCCCAGGTTTCACGTGGAAAGCTTGGAAAACTCAACATTCCACGTGAAATTGGCCAAGTTTCACGTGGAAAGCTTGTCAAACTCAAGTTTCCACGTAAAATAGCCCAGGTTACACGTGGAAAGCTCGGAAATCTCAACATTCCACGTGAAAGTGACAAGGTTTCACTTGGAAAACTCAAGTTTCCACGTGAAATAGCCTAGGTTTCACGTGGAAAGCTTGGAAATCTCAGGATTCCACGTGAAAAGCCAAGCTTTCACGTGGAAAGCTTGGAAATCTCAACATTCCACGTGAAATTGCCAAGGTTTGACGTGGAAAACTCACGTTTCCACGTGAAATAGCCCAGGTTTCACGTGGAAAGCTTGGAAAACTCAACATTCCACTTGAAATTGGCCAAGTTTCACGTGGAAAGCTTGGCAAACTCAAGTTTCCACGTGAAATAGCCCAGGTTACACGTGGAAAGCTCGGAAATCTCAACATTCCACATGAAATTGGCCAAATTTCACGTGAAAAGCTTGGAAATCTCAGGATTCGACGTGAAAAGCCAAGGTTTCACGTGGAAAGCTCGGAAATCTCAACAATCCACTTGAAAGTGACAAGGTTTCACGTAGAAAACTCAAGTTTCCACGTGAAATAGCCCAGGTTTCACGTGGAAAGCTAGGAAATCTCATTATTCCACGTGAAATTGCAAAGGTTTCACGTGGAAAACTCACGTTTCCACGTGAAATAGCCCAGGTTTCACGTGGAAAGCTTGGAAAACTCAACATTCCACTTGAAATTGGCCAAGTTTCACGTGGAAAGCTTGGCAAACTCAAGTTTCCACGTGAAATAGCCCAGGTTACACGTGGAAAGCTCGGAAATCTCAACATTCCACATGAAATTGGCCAAATTTCACGTGAAAAGCTTGGAAATCTCAGGATTCGACGTGAAAAGCCAAGGTTTCACGTGGAAAGCTCGGAAATCTCAACAATCCACTTGAAAGTGACAAGGTTTCACGTCGAAAACTCAAGTTTCCACGTGAAATAGCCCAGGTTTCACGTGGAAAGCTAGGAAATCTCATTATTCCACGTGAAATTGCAAAGGTTTCACGTGGAAAACTCACGTTTCCACGTGAAATAGCCCAGGTTTCACGTGGAAAGCTTGGAAAACTCAACATTCCACGTGAAATTGGCCAAGTTTCACGTGGAAAGCTTGTCAAACTCAAGTTTCCACGTCAAATAGCCCAGGTTACACGTGGAAAGCTCGGAAATCTCAACATTCCACGTGAAAGTGACAAGGTTTCACGTGGAAAACTCAAGTTTCCACGTGAAATAGCCTAGGTTTCAAGTGGAAAGCTTGGAAATCTCAGGATTCCACGTGAAAGGCCAAGCTTTCACGTGGAAAGCTTGGAAAACTAAACATTCCACGTGAAATTGCCAAGGTTTGACGTGGAAAACTCACGTTTCCACGTGAAATAGCCCAGGTTTTACGTGGAAAGCTTGGAAAACTCAACATTCCACTTGAAATTTGCCAAGTTTCACGTGGAAAGCTTGGCAAACTCAAGTTTCCACGTGAAATAGCCCAGGTTACACGTGGAAAGCTCGGAAATCTCAACATTCCACATGAAATTGGCCAAATTTCACGTGAAAAGCTTGGAAATCTCAGGATTCCACGTGAAATAGCCCAGGTTTCACGTGGAAAGCTTGGAAAACTCAACATTCCACGTGAAATTGGCCAAGTTTCACGTGGAAAGCTTGTCAAACTCAAGTTTCCACGTCAAATAGCCCAGGTTACACGTGGAAAGCTCGGAAATCTCAACATTCCACGTGAAAGTGACAAGGTTTCACGTGGAAAACTCAAGTTTCCACGTGAAATAGCCTAGGTTTCAAGTGGAAAGCTTGGAAATCTCAGGATTCCACGTGAAAAGCCAAGCTTTCACGTGGAAAGCTTGGAAAACTAAACATTCCACGTGAAATTGCCAAGGTTTGACGTGGAAAACTCACGTTTCCACGTGAAATAGCCCAGGTTTTACGTGGAAAGCTTGGAAAACTCAACATTCCACTTGAAATTGGCCAAGTTTCACGTGGAAAGCTTGGCAAACTCAAGTTTCCACGTGAAATAGCCCAGGTTACACGTGGAAAGCTTGGAAATCTCATTATTCCACGTGAAATTGCAAAGGTTTCACGTGGAAAACTCACGTTTCCACGTGAAATAGCCCAGGTTTCACGTGGAAAGCTTGGAAAACTCAACATTCCACGTGAAATTGGCCAAGTTTCACGTGGAAAGCTTGTCAAACTCAAGTTTCCACGTCAAATAGCCCAGGTTACACGTGGAAAGCTCGGAAATCTCAACATTCCACGTGAAAGTGACAAGGTTTCACGTGGAAAACTCAAGTTTCCACGTGAAATAGCCTAGGTTTCAAGTGGAAAGCTTGGAAATCTCAAGATTCCACGTGAAAAGCCAAGCTTTCACGTGGAAAGCTTGGAAATCTCAACATTCCACGTGAAATTGCCAAGGTTTGACGTGGAAAACTCACGTTTCCACGTGAAATAGCCCAGGTTTCACGTGGAAAGCTTGGAAAACTCAACATTCCACTTGAAATTTGCCAAGTTTCACGTGGAAAGCTTGGCAAACTCAAGTTTCCACGTGAAATAGCCCAGGTTACACGTGGAAAGCTCGGAAATCTCAACATTCCACATGAAATTGGCCAAATTTCACGTGAAAAGCTTGGAAATCTCAGGATTCCACGTGAAAAGCCAAGGTTTCACGTGGAAAGCTCGGAAATCTCAACATTCCACTTGAAAGTGACAAGGTTTCACGTGGAAAACTCAAGTTTCCACGTGAAATAGCCCATGTTTCACGTGGAAAGCTTGGAAATCTCAGGATTTAACGTGAAATTGACGAGGTGTCACGTGGAAAACTCAAGTTTCCACGTGAAATAGCCCAGGTTTCACGTGGAAAGCTTGGAAAACTAAACATTCCACGTGAAATTGCCAAGGTTTGACGTGGAAAACTCACGTTTCCACGTGAAATTGCCCAGGTTTTACGTGGAAAGCTTGGAAAACTCAACATTCCACTTGAAATTGGCCAAGTTTCACGTGGAAAGCTTGGCAAACTCAAGTTTCCACGTGAAATAGCCCAGGTTACACGTGGAAAGCTCGGAAATCTCAACATTCCACATGAAATTGGCCAAATTTCACGTGAAAAGCTTGGAAATCTCAGGATTCCACGTGAAAAGCCAAGGTTTCACGTGGAAAGCTCGGAAATCTCAACATTCCACTTGAAAGTGACAAGGTTTCACGTGGAAAACTCAAGTTTCCACGTGAAATAGCCCAGGTTTCACGTGGAAAGCTTGGAAATCTCAAGATTTCGCGTGAAATTGACGAGGTGTCACGTGGAAAACTCAAGTTTCCACGTGAAATAGCCCAGGTTTCACGTGGAAAGCTTGGAAAACTAAACATTCCACGTGAAATTGGCCAAGTTTCACGTGGAAAGCTTGGAAATCTCAGGATTCCACGTGAAAAGCCAAGCTTTCACGTGGAAAGCTTGGAAATCTCAACATTCCACGTGAAATTGCCAAGGTTTGACGTGGAAAACTCACGTTTCCACGTGAAATAGCCCAGGTTTCACGTGGAAAGCTTGGAAAACTCAACATTCCACTTGAAATTTGCCAAGTTTCACGTGGAAAGCTTGGCAAACTCAAGTTTCCACGTGAAATAGCCCAGGTTACACGTGGAAAGCTCGGAAATCTCAACATTCCACATGAAATTGGCCAAATTTCACGTGAAAAGCTTGGAAATCTCAGGATTCCACGTGAAAAGCCAAGGTTTCACGTGGAAAGCTCGGAAATCTCAACATTCCACTTGAAAGTGACAAGGTTTCACGTGGAAAACTCAAGTTTCCACGTGAAATAGCCCAGGTTTCACGTGGAAAGCTTGGAAATCTCAGGATTTAACGTGAAATTGACGAGGTGTCACGTGGAAAACTCAAGTTTCCACGTGAAATAGCCCAGGTTTCACGTGGAAAGCTGGGAAAACTAAACATTCCACGTGAAATTGCCAAGGTTTGACGTGGAAAACTCACGTTTCCACGTGAAATAGCCCAGGTTTTACGTGGAAAGCTTGGAAAACTCAACATTCCACTTGAAATTGGACAAGTTTCACGTTAAAGCTTGGCAAACTCAAGTTTCCACGTGAAATAGCCCAGGTTACACGTGGAAAGCTCGGAAATCTCAACATTCCACATGAAATTGGCCAAATTTCACGTGAAAAGCTTGGAAATCTCAGGATTCCACGTGAAAAGCCAAGGTTTCACGTGGAAAGCTCGGAAATCTCAACATTCCACTTGAAAGTGACAAGGTTTCACGTGGAAAACTCAAGTTTCCACGTGAAATAGCCCAGGTTTCACGTGGAAAGCTTGGAAATCTCAAGATTTCACGTGAAATTGACGAGGTGTCACGTGGAAAACTCAAGTTTCCACGTGAAATAGCCCAGGTTTCACGTGGAAAGCTTGGAAAACTAAACATTCCACGTGAAATTGGCCAAGTTTCACGTGGAAAGCTTGGAAATATCAGGTTTCCACGTGAAAAGCCAAGGTTTCACGTGGAAAGCTAGGAAATCTCATTATTCCACGTGAAATTGAAAAGGTTTCACGTGGAAAACTCAAGTTTCCACGTGAAATAACCCAGGATTCACGTGGAAAGCTTGGAAAACTAAACATTCCACGTGAAATTGGCCAAGTTTCACGTGGAAAGCTTGGAAATATCAGGATTCCACGTAAAAGCCAAGGTTTCACGTGGAAAGTTAGGAAATCTCAACATTCCACGTGAAATTGCAAAGGTTTCACGTGAAAATCTTGGAAATCTCAGGATTCCACGTGAAAAGCCAAGGTTTCACGTGGAAAGCTCGGAAATCTCAACATTCCACGTGAAAGTGACAAGGTTTCACGTGGAAAACTCAAGTTTCCACGTGAAATAGCCCAGGTTTCACGTGGAAAACTTGGAAAACTAAACATTCCACGTGAAATTGGCCAAGTTTCACGTGGAAAGCTTGGAAATATCAGGATTCCACGTGAAAAGCCAAGGTTTCACGTGGAAAGCTAGGAAATCTCAACATTCCACGTGACATTGCCAAGGTTTCACGTGGAAAACTCACGTTTCCACGTGAAATAGCCCAGGTTTCACGTGGAAAGCTTGGAAAACTCAACATTCCACTTGAAATTGGCCAAGTTTCACGTGGAAAGCTTGGCAAACTCAAGTTTCCACGTGAAATAGCCCAGGTTACACGTGGAAAGCTCGGAAATCTCAACATTCCACATGAAATTGGCCAAATTTCACGTGAAAAGCTTGGAAATCTCAGGATTAGACGTGAAAAGCCAAGGTTTCACGTGGAAAGCTCGGAAATCTCAACATTCCACTTGAAAGTGACAAGGTTTCACGTGGAAAACTCACGTTTCCACGTGAAATAGCCCAGGTTTCACGTGGAAATCTTGGAAAATTCAACATTCCAAGTGACATTGGCCAAGTTTCACTTGAAAAGCTTGGAAATCTCAGGATTATACGTGAATAGCCACGGTTTCACGTGGAAAGCTTGGAAATCTCAACATTCCACGTGAAATTGCCAAGGTTTGACGTGGAAAACTCACGTGTCCACGTGAAATAGCCCAGGTTTCACGTGGAAAGCTTGGAAAACTCAACATTCCACGTGAAATTGGCCAAGTTTCACGTGGAAAGCTTGTCAAACTCAAGTTTCCACGTCAAATAGCAAGGTTACACGTGGAAAGCTCGGAAATCTCAACATTCCACGTGAAAGTGACAAGGTTTCACGTGGAAAACTCAAGTTTCCACGTGAAATAGCCTAGGTTTCACGTGGAAAGCTTGGAAATCTCAGGATTCCACGTGAAAAGCCAAGCTTTCACGTGGAAAACTCAAGTTTCCATGTAAAATAGCCCAGGTTACACGTGGAAGGCTTGGAAAACTCAACATTCCAAGTGAAATTGGCCAAGTTTCACGAGAAAAGCTTGGAAATCTCAGGATTCCACGTGAAAAGCTAAGGTTCACGTGGAAAGCTTGGAAATCTCAACATTCCACGTGAAATTGCCAAGGTTTCACGTGGAAAACTCACGTTTCCACGTGAAATAGCCCAGGTTTCTCGTGGAAAGCTTGGAAAACTCAATATTCCACGTGAAATTGGCCAAGTTTCACGTGGAAAGCTTGGAAATCTCAGGATTCCACGTGAAAAGCCAAGGTTTCACGTGGAAAGCTCGGAAATCTCAACCTTCCACGTGAAATTGCCAAGGTTTCACGTGGAAAACTCACGTTTCCACGTGAAATAGCCCAGGTTTCACGTGGAAAGCTTGGAAAACTCAACATTCCACGTGAAATTTGTAACACCCCGATTTCGGTGGCGTCACTTTAGTAACCAAAAGAAAATACTTTAAGCGGAAAAACGTGAATTATTTTTTTTCGACAATATAACTAAAGACAGAAAGCAATAAAACTCCCCAACAAAAGATAAAAGGAACTACTATACACTATATATACATGCCTCGTGTCGGGTGACAGAAAAGAGTAACGCCCGAAGGCAATATGTACAGTCCAAAATAAAGATGCTGTGTCCGCAACACTAACCTACAAAAACTGAGAGCAAGTTGGCCCAGCGGCCTAAGAAAAGACCCCCCTAAATCCAACCAGCTCTCTGCGATCTCCATAGGAAACCACACAAAAGCTACCGGTAGGAAAACTACCCGGTCCCCAAAAACGGAAGCATGACGGTCAGAGCATCGACACAACTCCTACACTATCCCTACCCGAGGAGCCCACACTAGCACTCGATCCTACATGCTAGCGCGGTCGTCTGCATCCAGGACGACTAGATCGGCGTACTCAACACTGCCCTCTCTGTCCACCCTAATGCGCTCCCGCACTGGACTCTCGGGCTCGGGGCCCGGAACGAGATCCGCAACGACAGCAGCAGCAGTAGACGGACTAGACTCCGTCGAAGCCCCACCTACTGGCAACTCCTCAGAAGGGTCCTCATCATCTGAAGGAGATGGTGGCGGTGGAGGTACTCCCAAGCCGGGTCCACAGTGTACTCCTGGAGGCAGGTTGAAGCTCACTATGTGCCTCCTCATCACTCCCTCCGTCAAGCGTCCGAATCGATCGACACGGTCCTCCATGATCCGACCGGTGTAGGTCGCACGGTGGCCCTCGGGATCGACCACCCATGCACCTGGGTCGTCTTGGTCAAGCATCTCGTACCTGGTCCCCCCTGACGGGCTGACCATGGTAAACCAATCCCCCATACTCATCTGACAAATGGCGTAGTCCGCCCAAACACACACAGCAGACGCGAGGGTCAACTCCAAAGAATTATATAATTAATAAAACCAGATATAATTATAGGATAATAAATACTAGCCTCTCAGGCTTATAAGTTTTGGGATAGCTTCCTAGGGTTGCATGTATCACAATAAATATAAAGAGCCATAAAAACAAGTAGCATGCCTCAAAAATAGGATAAACAGTTACCAATCACACTCAGCAACTAAGTTAGCATGTATGTTGCATGAAATGCAATGCTGGGTAACAAAATGCATTCCGGAAGAAGGATGGACATCAACGAGACGGCCCTAACACCAGCCACGGTGGGTACCTTCCTGCTCGCGTGTCTCTTACACCACACAAAAGTAGTCAGATCAGCAGTGAACCCGTAGGTCTGCCATTCCGTCTGCTACTGAGGACCACCGTAGTGTCCTAAATATGGAAATCCGGGTCTTATGACCATTTTGGAATCCACCGAGGTCCGGTATCACGCCGTGTATTAACCTCAAAATGAGTGCATGAATGCAAGTGATTAGCCAAACAACGTCTCCGACCTCACCCGACACGTCGCCACGTGTTCTAGATTAACTTAAAGTCTCTAAAAGAATACCCTAAGGTAAATGTCGATTCTGCGACAAAATACAATTAATCATAAACAAAAGAGTGCAGCCACTCACGACAACTCTTCGAGTCATCAATGCTCTCACGAAGTCTCACGCTTCTGTGGAGTCTCACACATTCACAAAGTCTCACGCTTCAGTGAAGTTTTATGCTTTCACAAGGTCTCACGCCTCAGTGAATTTACACACTTGCACGAAGTCTCACGCTTCAATGAAGTTTCATGCTGTTCACGAGGTCTCACGCCTCAGTGAAGATCCATGCTTTCCACAAGGTCTCACGCCTCAGTGGAGTATCACGCATTCACAAGGTCTCACACCTCCGTGAAGCTTCTCGGCTCATCCCTTGGATGGCTAAACAAACTGCTCCCAGAGCGAATGAGTATCAACATACCCAAAACTCGAAATCTTCCCAACACTTGGATCCGACGACACTTCTCATTTTCCAAAACTAAACTTCAATCCAAAGCTTGCATCCGAGATTGTTATCTTTATTTAAAGGTTTAGAGGTTGTTTAATATCTTATGAATTTCTTTATAAAAATAGCTCTTTTTAGTCTTATCGTATTCCCTATGAGTTCAAAGTTCCCATAAACCCAAGTAATTCCCTGAGAAGGTCTCGATCCATTGGAGCATGACAAGGTCCGAACTCCGTTCGTCCTTTTTAAAACTCTCTCAAAATCTCATAAAAATTCGGCATGACCTGCCCGCAATCCTCACTTTTCAGAATCTCAGGTACAAGTGTAATAGCATCATTGAAACAGCTCAACCAAAAGACATAAACAGCATATTCCAACACATCCTAAGTTAACCATGTAGCACATAGCATGTGAATCATTTAGCACACAATATCATGGCATCAAGTACTCAACAAGTTCGGCCGAAGCCTCAGAAATCATTTCAGACATTTAGCAATTAGGTGCATAACACATAAATCAAGTCGAATTTCATCGACACCTAAAGCATTATCTAGTAATTCAGAGAGTAGCCCTCACCGGTGGGTCTTCCAGCTTCTTCCTCAAGATGTTCTCCAAACTCTTCTCCTTGATTTCTGGGAATCTCCTCAAACGTACCTTAAGCAAAAATCACAGAAATCAACACCAAGAGTCAGAAACTCAGCAATCAAAGAGTCCTAGGGTTACACAGTACACTACTACCTCCTTGGTACGACAATCTAACGCGTTAAGACAAGTTTTCGAAAAATCGGATTCTCCTCCCCCCTTGATATAGCTCTCGGCCACTTTCCTTAATTGGGAGGGTCGATTTTTCTTCGATCAAACTTGGTTCCTAGGTTAACATAAGCCGTAACTAAGACGGTTCTAGGCTCGGAAAAATTTTCGGATCGAAAACTGATATAGGGGTAGTTTGGTCATTATTTTTAGCTCAGAATTTCAAAATTGGATTTTTGAAAAACAAATTGGATGGGGACGTCCACAACGACGTTTATGACGACAAATCCTACTAGCACTAAGCCAAGTCGATAGATTAGAGCGTAAAGGTTGCGACTTTGGCGAAAAATGGGTATTTAGGGTAGAAATTGATCCCGGCGGCATTTCGTCGACATTTGACAAAATCTAATCCGCAGAACACGCTCAGGAGCATGCAGGGAAGAAGTTTAGACGCTGAAATCAACTGATTTGAACAGTTTTTCAAAAACCTCAAAATTTTGAACTCAGAAAGTCGCAGGAGAAATGGACAGAAACGACGATTCGAAGGAGAGTATAGATTACCTACCTCGAGGTCTTCGATTAGTGACGAACGGTGAAGCAAACGGGCAAGAAACGACGAAGATCCGGATCTCTCTCTCTCTCTAGAAACTCGCGGCTTGGAGGGGTGGGGAAAATGGGTTTTGTGAAAAAAATCTAATTTTTCAACTATTTATAGGTTTTGGAAAAAACGGAAAAATGATTTTTTTGCGATTCCGATTTTTCCTGCGCGTTCCTCTGCGCATTCTAAGATAGGTTCTGGCGACAGAATTCCAGAACTCAAAATAGAATTCTTGGAATTAAACCAAAAGATCCAAAATCGGCATAGGTCGGTGTAAGTCGGTTTATCCCGAAAAACTACTTTTTGCAGTGATCGTCGGATGAGAAAACTTCCTTCTGAAGAAAGATTAGGAATGATGAGAGAAGTAGGAGAACGCGGGTGGAATCTTCATTTGAGTTTCCGGATAGAAAAAGTCTTCATCGTCTGTCGATCTTAGGTTTTTCGAACTATCAGGGATTCCGTTTCGGCAAACTTCCGAGAATTGGAATTTGACGTTCGTACTTTCCAGGATTTCGCATCGAAATGGTTGTTTAAGGACGGAAAAGAGAAGTTCTAACATTTCTCTGAGGATTTTTGGAATTAGTTTCCATCGTGTCCTAAAGCGTAAATTAACTATTCACTAATACCTTCGACCTAGGATTAAGCGTATGTTAGTCGTGCTATAACTCTTTCGGTTTTTCGATACATTCTTGGACTTTTCCTGAACCTCTTTCCTTCCCAAATTTATCTTAATCAAATAACTTATTTATTTTATTCACTTATCCAAAACGTTAAAACTTGGGCCTTACATTACTACCCTCCAAAAAGAAAGTTTCGACCTCGAAACTTAAGGGTCAGTAAAAAGTTCTGGATACTGTTCCTTGATCTTTTCCTTCAGCTCCCACGTTGCATCACCGGTGTCCTTGTTCCAAATAACCTTCACTAACTCGATCTCTTTACCCCTCAACTGCTTTACCCTTGTGTCACCAATGCTGATTGGCGGTGTCTCGAAAGACAAGTTATCCTTCAACTCAATGTCATCCAGCTCGATGACGTGCGTCGGATCAGCAATATACTTCCGCAGTTGTGACACATGGAATACATCGTGAACGTTTGATAGAAAAGGCGGTAGTGCGATCTGGTAAGCTACCGGTCCTACACGACGAGTAATCTGATAAGGTCCAATGAACTTTGGCGTCAGCTTTCTTGACTTGATTGCTCGACCAACTCCTGTAGTCTGGGTAACTCGCAAAAACACATGATCCCCTTCTTCAAATTCCAGGGTTCTGCGCCTTTGATCTGCATAGCTCTTCTGTCTACTCTGAGAAGCCTTCATCTTTTCCCTGATCTGTTTAATCTTCTCAGTTGTCTGTTGCAGAAGTTCCGGTCCTACTAACAAATTCTCTCCATCTTGATACCAACATAAAGGTGTTCTACACTTGCGGCCATACAATGCCTCATACGGTGCCATACCTATGGTCGTATGAAAACTGTTGTTATATGTGAATTCAATCAGTGGCAATAGGGTGTCCCAACTGCCCTTATTGTCTAACACGCAAGCTCGTAGCAAATCCTCCAATGTTTGGATAGTTCTCTCAGTTTGCCCATCAGTCTGTGGATGATAAGCAGAGCTTAATCTCAGCCTCGTTCCCAAAGCCTCATGAAGAGCTCCCCACAGATGTGAAGTAAACTTCGGGTCTCTATCGGAAACGATACTTGTTGGCACTCCATGAAGTCGCACAATCTCAGCTATATAAATCTCTGATAGCTTATCCACATTGTACGTAGTTCTCACCGGTATGAAATGAGCCGACTTAGTCAGTCGATCCACGATTACCCAAATCGAGTCATATCCTCTTTGAGTTCTTGGTAACGCCACGACAAAATCCATCGATATGCTATCCCATTTCCATTGAGGTACATCCAAGCTTTGTAGCATACCCGCAGATTTCTGATGTTCCACCTTCGCCTTTTGACAGGTCAAACATGCAGCTACGTATTCTGCCACTTGTCTTTTCATTCCTGGCCACCAAAAATTCACCTTCAAGTCCTGGTGCATCTTTTTCATTCCAGGGTGAATACTCAGCTTACTTTTGTGACCTTCGTCCAGTATCAACCTCCTTAGGTCAGGGTTGTTGGGTACGCAAACTCTACCCTTACACCGTAGGATATTGTCACTTCCTACCTTAAATTCCGGGTCCTTACCCTGAATTACCAAATTCCTTTTTCCGAGTAAAAATTCATCTTGTAACTGTTGGTCTCGGATTTCTTCCATCAATCCATTGGTAATCCTGATCATCCCGAACCTCAGTTCTCCCTCGGATACTCTTACGTCCAAACTCAAATCTCGGAATTGTTCCAGCAGTTGTAGCTCCTTCACCATCATTGACGAGATATGCATTTTCCTGCTCAATGCATCAGCAACAACATTAGCTTTTCCAGGATGGTACTGTAAGGTAAAATCGTAATCCTTGAGAAACTCCATCCAACGTCGTTGTCTCATGTTCAACTCCTTCTGGTCAAACAAGTACTTCAAGCTCTTGTGATCGCTAAATATGGTGAAATTGCATCCATATAAGTGATGTCTCCAGATCTTCAATGAAAACACAATGGCAGCAAGTTCTAAGTCATGAGTCGGATAGTTCTTCTCATGAGTCTTCAGTTGTCGTGAAGCATAAGCTACCACCTTCCGATGCTGCATCAGCACACATCCCAACCCTTGATGCGAAGCATCACAGTACACTTCATACGGTTCCTCTGGTTGCGGTAAGACGAGCACAGGTGACGTCGTCAAACGTTCCTTCATTGTCTGAAAGCTAGTTTCGCACGCTTCGGTCCATGCAAAAGGTTGATCCTTTCTCGTAAGTTGAGTCAAGGGTCCAACGATCTTGGCGAAATTCTCAATGAAGCGACGATAGTACCCCGCCAAACCGACAAAACTCCTGATCTCAGTCACGGTCTTTGGCCGTTCCCATGACAACACCGTCTCTACCTTTGCTGGATCCACAGCTATACCTTCTTTAGAGATCACATGGCCCAAGAATTTTACCTCTTCGAGCCAAAATTCACACTTAGAAGGGTTGGCGTACAACTTTGTCTCTCTCAACACTTGTAAAACCTGACGCAAGTGCCCTTCATGATCTTCAGCGTTCTTTGAGTAGATCAGAATGTCGTCGATAAACACCACGACGAATCGATCCAAGAACGGATGGAATGTCCTGTTCATGTAATCCATGAAGATAGCAGGTGCGTTTGTCACCCCAAATGGCATCACTAGATACTCATAGTGTCCATAACGAGTCCGGAATGCCGTCTTCTGGATATCCTCAGTCTTTACTCTAATTTGATGGTAACCCGACTTCAGGTCTATCTTTGAGAATATCGCAGCTCCTCGTAGTTGATCCATCAAATCATCAATTCTGGGTAGCGGACACCTATTCTTGACGGTTACTTTGTTCAGTTGTCGATAGTCGACACAAAGTCTAGATTTCCCATCCTTCTTCTTCACCAATAAGACGGGTGCTCCCCAAGGTGAAACGCTTGGTCGGATGAATCCTTTCGACAGAAGATCCTCAAGTTGAGACTTCAACTCCACCAATTCCGCAGGTGCCATCCGATATGGTGCAATCGAAATCGGTCCTGTTCCCGGTACGATGTCAATAGCAAACTCAATGTCGCGTACAGGCGGCAAACCAGGTACATCGACAGGAAAAACATCCGCGAAGTCCCTCACAACTGGAATATTACTCACTTCCGAATTTCCTTTACTCTCCAAGCTCAACAAAACTGAATACTCTTGAGATCCTTCATTCAGAGAGACATTAATATGATTGGCGGATAGATACTCGGAAAGGTCCGAGTCAGGAAATACCACTCTCTTTCGGCTACAGTCCAGAAGACAATGGTAGTGAGACAACCAGTCCATCCCTAGGATAACATCTAGGTTCTTGAGAGTTAGGCACACTAGGTTAGCATGGTAAACTTTATCCCTATAGGTTACTGGGCAATACATGCATGCAGTATTGGCAAGCAGAGTTTTGGCAGGTGTGGTAACTATAAGATCGAAACTCAAAGCAGTAACGGGAAGTTTTAATCTAGTAGCACATTCCCTAGAGATAAAAGAGTGCGTTGCTCCGGAATCAAAAAGTACAGTTAGGAGATTACCGTCAATCTCGCAATCTCCCCTGATCAGACCATCAACCCTTCAGCTTCTTCACCATCCATGGTGTAGACTCTTGCCTTGGCAGCAGGACGCTTCCCACGAGCAGTGTTTACAGCGGGTTCTGTCTTAGGTGCTCTGCATTGAGCAGCAGTATGCCCCAACTTGTTACAGTTAAAGCATTTGGGCCTCATGTCAGTACAAGTATTGGCATAGTGCCCAGGCTGCCCACATCTGTAACAGGTCATCTCCCTGTTCACAGTCTGACCTCCAGAACCTCCAGCAGTACCCACCATGGGCCTATAAGATCCTGAAGCAATTCCTCTACCTGCAGGACGTTGATACGGCTTCCTACTCTGAAATCTCCCTCTGCCTTGAAAATTTTGAGAGCCCGACCTCATCGGCCCTCCTGTCCCAACACGGTTCAGTCTCCTGTTCTTCATTATCTCCACCTCAGTGGCTTTCTCAACCAAAGTCTGAAAACGAGTGATCCCCAACGGTTTCACCGAGTCTTCAATATCGGGCCTCAGCCCATTCACAAAGCGCTTGCACATGTAGGGTTCATCGACCCCATTGCGAAAGAATCGAAAGTGCTTGGCCAACGATTCCAGCTTGGCAGCATATTCCGGGATGGACATGCTACCCTGACGTAGTGTCAGGAATTGCGACTCACGCTCGTCCCGCGCACTATCTGGAAAATACTTTTCCAGAAAAGCAGCACGAAACGAAGTCCAGTTCACTTCCAGGTTGTTTGCTTCCATCATTCCTCTGGCGCCTCTCCACCAGTACTCAGCATCACCCAACAGTAGAAAGGTTGCCATTCCCACCTTGGCCCCCTCAGCAGTCTGCAATACACCGAAGATCTTTTCAATCTCCTGGATCCAGAGATCCGCTTTGTCCGGGTCCGTACCCCCCGAGAACTTAGGTGGATCCTGTCTCCTAAAATCATTCAGGCCTCTGTTCTGATCCATTGTCACTTCCCTCTGGCGTTGGTGCTGATCACGTGCCTCCTCAGCAGCACGCCTCATAGCATTATCGTTTGCCTGTGCAGTCACAGCTTGGGCCATAGTGGCCATCATCTCAGCTAGTTGGTTAGCGTTCACCATGTTCTGCTAAATTAACAACCAGTTAGTGCTCATCATAAGATAGCATCCAAAATAACTATACAATATGATTAAAGCAATAACTTCAAACAATTCTAAGCGAAAAATCGCTTGGCAGACAATCAATTTTTACTCTTCGCAGAGTCACACAACCTAGCACAGAAGACCCTATTCCCCAAAGACTCCCGAAAGACTCGACTAAGCTCTGATACCACAATGTAACACCCCGATTTCGGTGGCGTCACTTTAGTAACCAAAAGAAAATACTTTAAGCGGAAAAAACGTGAATTATTTTTTTTCGACAATATAACTAAAGACAGAAAGCAATAAAACTCCCCAACAAAAGATAAAAGGAACTACTATACAACTATATATACATGCCTCGTGTCGGGTGACAGAAAAAGAGTAACGCCCGAAGGCAATATGTACAGTCCAAAATAAAAAGATGCTGTGTCCGCAACACTAACCTACAAAAACTGAGAGCAAGTTGGCCCAGCGGCCTAAGAAAAGACCCCCCTAAATCCAACCAGCTCTCTG